>NC_089847.1:3835090-4075090 GCF_035609145.1 Eleutherodactylus coqui | reverse complement strand
TTGTATTTCTCCTTGTTAAATACCATTCTGTTAGTCGCCGACCACTGTGCAAGCTTTTCTAGATCTTTTTGAATACCCTCTCTCTTCCTTAGTGTTAGCTATCCCTACTAGCTTTGAGTCGTCTGCAGATTTGGTCAGTTTCCCATCAATTCTCTTCTCCAGATCATTTATAACAATGTTGACCAACACTGGGCCTAGGACAGAGCTTTGTGGTTCCCCACTTGATACATTCTTCCCCTTGGATGTGCAGCCATTTATGACCACTCTATGAGTACGATCACCTAACAGTTGCCTTGTCAATCCCAGATTTGGTCATTTCATCAATAAGTATGATATGAGATACTTTGTCAAATGCTTCACTAAAGCCAAGATATACTATATCCACTGCAGTCCCCTGATCAACCCAGTCGGTGATTCTGTCATAGAGGGAAATTAGATTAGACTGGCATGACTTGTTTGTTACAGACCCATGCTGGCTCTGGTTAATTACTCCATTCTCATCCAAGTACATGCATACATGCTGTTTAATAATCTGTTCAGGGATCTTTCCTAATATAGAAGTCAGGCTCACAGGCCTGTAGTTTCCTGGATCCACCTTCTTTCCTTTTTTGAAGATAGGGACAACATTTGCCCTTTTCCAATCTTCTGGGACTTCTCCTGTTTTCCAGGAATTCTCACAGATTCTGGCGAGTGGTTCAGCAATTACCTCCGCTGCTTCCTTTAGTATCCTAGTATATAATTCATCTGGACCTTGAGACTTGAATTCATGTAAGTTAGCTAAGTGTTCCCTCACCATCTCTCTGCTTACAGATAGCCTGCATTCTTTTATTCCGCAATAGCACAGGGAAGATCAGCTGATGTTACATCTACTTTCTAAAAGAAAACCAATACAAAATAGCAATTTAAAAGTTCGGCCTTCTCAACATCATTAAAAAAAAAAATCACCATTCCATCCTGTAAGCATCCAATAGCATCTTTGACTTTTCTTTTTCTTTTTACATACCTCCCCAAATCCCTTTTTTATTGCTTTTGGCCTCTGCTGCAAGCCTCAGTTCATTATGACTGTAAGGGCTTATTTACAGGAGTGTATATCGGTCAGGTTTTTACGGCTGGCCGATATACGCTTGCATCTAAGCAGTTCCCCCCTTCCTTCTCCCTCACCGACTCTCTGCCTCTCTCCTCCACTCTGGCATTTGCAATGGAAGGGGGTGGGGCTGGGGCGGAGCTAAGCTCCCATTGCTGGCTATCGACAAGAGGCGGGGAGGGGGCGGAAGCTTAGCGGATTTACACTACGGATGTGCTGCAGATTGTCTGCTGTGGACGCTCCCAGCACATTCCTGCCAGTGTGACAATGTGAACTCAGACTAAGGCCGGTCTTACATGAAGGATCTGGATTTAGCATGCGGGGTCCTGCAGTAGACTCTGTGTGTGACGCGGCCCGTGACCCCCTGTACTGTGTGACGCGGCCCGTGACCCCCTGTACTGTGTGACGCGGCCCGTGACCCCCTGTACTGTGTGACGCGGCCCGTGACCCCCTGTACTGTGTGACGCGGCCCGTGACCCCCTGTACTGTGTGACGCGGCCCGTGACCCCCTGTACTGTGTGACGCGGCCTGTGACCCCCTGTACTGTGTGACGCGGCCCGTGACCCCCTGTACTGTGTGACGCGGCCCGTGACCCCCTGTACTGTGTGACGCGGCCCGTGACCCCCTGTACTGTGTGACGCGGCCCGTGACCCCCTGTACCTGCTTACCTGCTCTTTCTGCACAGTACAGATTTTTTTTTATGTTTGTTTTTCCCACACCATCGCCAGGCGAGGATATGGGCACCCGCGGGTCATACACAATGTTAATTGCAGATGGGCTGCGGGTCGGATGGCGTCTATTGACTTCAATGAAGCCGTCCGTGTGGATTCCGTATACAGATAAAACATGCTGAGATTTTTAATTTGCTTGCGGAAATCGCAATCGCTATCTGAGGGGACGTGCAAATGTTCTATCTCTTCAGTGTGCGGAATACGGTGGATCATCTGCGCAGGTGACGTCCGTGGATTCCACAATTGAAATCCGGTCATTTGAGACAGTGCAGGAAAGACAAATATTTTTTTTTTTAATCTGTACTGTGCGTGAGCGATGGCGAACGTCCACGGTCATTCACAATACGGAAAGTGAAGTACGCGGGGGCGCCGGCCGGGGTCAGAGCCGGATTCCACTGCAGGCTCCCGCATGTGAAATCTGCATCGCCTGTGTGAGACCGGCCTGGGATTATGTTCTCTGGCATTTTTCACCACGTATTGGCGTGTGATGCGCGGCCGCATTATACACGGTGAATGGAGTCAATACAAGTCAATGGACTTTCACTGATCCATGCACATACGCACTGCGTGTTGTTTATACGCACAAGTAATAGATCACAGCATGCTCTATTTCTCCGCGCACCATGTAGCGTGAGACCTATACATTATAATGGGCTGCGTATGCAATGCGGTCCATACGCAAAACTTTGCATATAGGCGACGTTTTCATACCCAACTCTGCTATGAAACAAAAGTGGTAGTTGAAAAACCAAAAAAGAGTCCCTCTGCGCATGACTGTGTGATACATGGGCATGCACAGTACATTCGCAGCCATGTGTGGTCTCTGCGGGTAGAGCTGGTATTCAGCTAAAATGCTGCGCGGAGACGGGTACGGCCGCGGACTGGAGCCCCAGCGGGCGCAGCTTCTGCCACATTGTATCCAACAACTCACTAAAAGGCAAAACAGACAATAAATAGATACAAATAGTGCAGCGCAGGACCGTGGCGTCCCGCTGTGTGAGGAGACGCTCTGCAGGTTCTTCTATAGTCGCCACGTCTGTGTCCAGTCCATACATCACCCTGCGTACAGACGTATGGACACATGAAGCTGTCATCGCGCCGAAGCCTTTATGTCCTGGTCTCATCCTGACCGCTGACCTGATGACTGTCACTGAGGGTATGAACAAACACTTCACCCATCTGTCTGTTATCTCTGGGAGATTCAGGACACGGTCGGATGCGCCAATCATGTTTCCGGGTCAGACCCTTCCATGGCAGTGAATCAGAGTTTCTTCTCCGTCATCGGTCCACAAGCACTTTGGGAAAGAGCTGAACATGGAAGCGGGGCCAGGTCCAGAGCCAGCGGTCAGTCTGCAGGCTTCCCCTGAATTACGGCAGGCGGGCGCTGATTGGTCGCTGACATTCCATTTGCTGCAGTGTGACGGCCATGACTGTGGGAATTTAGTGAAAAAATGAGGACGAGGCCAAGTGTGTAAATAAAGAAGTGCGAAGAATGTTGGCGATACGGCCGTGAAATGTGGCGTCCTGGAGAATTGCCCGGAGCGCGGTCCCTGTCAGGATCTGCGCGACGAGGAATTAAAATGTATCTAACAAGATAGAAACAAAGTAAAACAATTGTGACGCGTGCAAGAAACGAGGACGACTTACACACTGCGGGTCACTATAGCGCCGTCCGCATCAGTGCGGCCCGCACCGCCATATTGCACCAGTTCATACAATTGAATTTCCAATCAGCGCAATGGCTCACAACTTTACTGTCATTCATCCCCAGTTGTCGCAGGTCTTCCCCAAGATCTCTGCTTGCTGTCATCTAGGCCGTATTCAGGCGGCCAGCTGCAAGTTGCACCCGAAATTCTCAGGCGCTACTCACATCGGACGGCGCACGGACACATCCATGTGCTGCCCGCTCCCCATGGACTGTGGACATTGCATGTCTGATTCTGAATCCGACCACAATAGCGCAGACTGCGAGTTTTTCACGGTGGCCTTCGGTCTGCGTGTAAAGGTGTTCCTGTGAGTAGCCATGTCTGTCCATAGAATCCGCAGACAGCACTCAGGTGGGACCATCGGCCGTGGGATCAGAGCAGGGGGTATGCACACAGGTGACTGTGATCTACTAACGTTCACACAATGTGACTGATTGGCTCCGTATCGCTCGTTGCTCCCGCAGGACCCGCGTGTGGCTGACAGCAGAGAACACATGTATACATCAGTGTTAAGTCCTGATCCCGCTTCTTCTCGCTTTCTCTTTGTTATTTCCTTTTATTTCTACGTTCTTTTTGATTTGTATCCGTTTTTCCTGCTTTTAGTAACAGGCATTAATGTCCGGCACTTCCTGCTCCTCTGACGTTTTTATGGTCCCTATGATTTACATGCATTAAAAATGGATCATCCTCCCATCATGGAAGCCCAATCTGTTTTTTTTAACGCACCCATTGACTTGAATGGGCGATTTTCATCAGAAAATCACTTCAAAATAGGACATGCTACATAAAGCGCCTGGTTGGCCAAGTGCATCTTGGCCAGGTGCTTTTACGTGGCTGGCGGCTGCATAGACTCCTATGGGAGCCTATGACGGCTGCTGGAGAAGGAAGCTGGGGGGGGAGTTTAGCAGCGTGACTACTAAACTGCCACCCCTTCCCTACTCCTCTCCACCCCTTGATGGCTGTTTGCAATGGGAGGGGGCTGGACGGGTTGTGGAGCTAAGCTCCGCCCCTATCCTGACCGCTCCCATTGATTGCTACGACAAGGGGTGGAGAGCGGCTCCCGACCATCCTGTTTCCTCCCCTTGCAGAGAGACGGTGAGGGGGAGAACAGTTTAGTGGAGCTAAACTGTTTCCCCCCGCCCAACGCATTGCGGTTTGGGCCACCTGATTGGGCGACTGCTGTGATGCAGTTGAAACGCTGCTACTTTTCAAACGGCTGTGAAGGAATGAAGACGCATCCATGCGGATGTCATTTTTTATTTGGCACCTGAAGTTTGCTGTCCTCTATTTTTTCTACTGCGACCTTCACAGCGCAAAAGGTGGCAGTACCGCCAGCAGATTTGCAGAAACGCTCGTCTGAAGCCGCTCTAAGAGAGCCAAGCCTGTCCGGACATGTTCTGCTCGCACAGCGGCTGGGTTTGTATCGTCGCAGACACGGATACATGTTACCTGCTCTGCTACACTGTAACAAAGTATCAGGACTGCAGAGAGATCTGCGCTGCTGATACATTGTGACGCTCAGCTGTGAGGAGTATTAGCTCTTTGCGTCTGTTTAGTCTATTCATTGACAGAGCAGAGATCTTGAAAATGGCGAAGAGCTGAAGCGCAGTAGTTGTCCGAGCTGCTCCTGATTGGTTTTGGGGGTGGACATCTCCTATGGGGGGGTCGCACTTGTCCTCCCTCCGCAGCTGCGGCGGTGCTGACTTATTAGAGGAGGCAGCGGCCGCGTAGATCCCGGGTTCGGCGCGATACGTGACGGCTCCGTGATCGACTGCAGAGATTAAGTTGATTTGTTTAGGAATTAATTTGCGCCCTCACATCTCACCGCCCCCGCTGCTGCGGCTCATTCATCCCGCGTCTCAGAGCCAATGGCTTCGGCCTCCACATATTTGGATAAAGACGCGCATATTTATTAAGGGATCGCACGTTCTTAAATTACAGCCACTTAGTGGCCAATATCGGCAGGAATGCGCGTGGTGGGTGGGGAGAGATCGCAGCGGAGACAAGCGCCGGGTGTCTGACGAGGAGAGACCGACAACCAGCCCGGCTCAGTCCGTGGTTAACCCTTCGCGGGAGCTCTACCAATGGGCATTACGTGAAGCTGCACTAACCGCATCGGAGTGCGAGCGCGCTCAGTGGCGGAAGTGAACTCGGGTCTGTGTAAATAAGGTGCGAGGTTTTTGCAAAATTTTCCCATCTCACATTAAGTGTGGAAGAGTGGAAGGGGTTAATGCGCTGCATGAGTTCCGTGTGTCGCAGCTTTGACGCACGTTTAATGCGATTTCTTTTAAAACTCCTATTGAAAATAATGGGCAATTTCAATCAGTTCGCTCCCCTGTATTAAGTGACTTAGATCCACCGGTCCGTCACCATGCGATATCGGACAGCACTTCGATTAGTCAGTTATCATGCGTGACAATTAGCCGTGTGAATGCGCTCTTCATAAGCCCTCAGAGGGGACCCCGACCTTCGGTCCTCTGCGATGCCACAAGGGAGACATTAGAAGCCGATATCTCCATGAATGACGGGACCAGGAAAAAGATTTGCAGTTCTGCAGATTTCCAATCGGCGCTGATGCCTTCCTATCCCGGGCGTCAGCGCGGCCGCATGCGGGGGGCTCAGATCTACTGACTTGCCTCCATGACGGCTCAGCAGTCGCCTCAGGTTCCCTCTGCATACCTACCAACTTTTGAACTGGGAAAAGAGGGACAAGTGTAGCGACGCCGCACCCTCCGTACTTCATTGACCCCCTCACAGTAATAGGGACCTTCGTAATAGCCCCAGTAATAATAGTGAGCCCCCGTAGTGGCCCAGTAGTAATAGTGACCCCTATTGTAGCCTCTGCATCCAGGGGGGCAGAGGTAGCAGACACACCGGGCCCTGCTATCTGAGGGGCCAATAATCCCCAGCCACATAAGAGGTCAGAAATAGAGGTTTTATATTGGGTTTCACATTGCACCTCTGCCATTATTCCTGGGCGCTTTTGCCCACTAGTCCACCAACGCTCGCTCGTCAGCTCAGGTATTTGGAGCTTGGACGCCAGGGACATTACATGACTGTCCCCAGATTCTGGTCCGGGGCCGACTGTTTGTAGTGTTGGGGGTGGGTGGGGGGGTCTGTAGGGTTGGGGGGGAGCTGTCTGTAGGGTGGAGTGGGGCTGTCTGTAGAGTTGCAAAGAGCTGTCTGTAGGGTTGGGGGGAGCTGTCTGTAGGGTTGGGGGGGCTGTCTGTAGAGTGGGGGGGGGGCTGTCTGTCGGGTTGGGGGGGCTGTCTGTAGGGTTGGGGGGGCTGTCTGTAGAGTTGGGGGGGGCTGTCTGTCGGGTTGGGGGGAGCTGTCTGTAGAGTTGGGGGGGGGGGGGCTGTCTGTAGGGTTGGGGGGAGCTGTCTGTAGGGTTGAAGGGGCTGTCTGTAGGGTTATGGGGAGCTGTCTGTAGGGTTGGGGGGAGCTGTCTGTAGGGTTGGGGGGAGGTGTCTGTAGAGTTGGGGGGGCTGTCTGTAGAGTTGGCAGGGGGCTGTCTGTAGGGTTGGAGGGGCTATCTGTAGGGTTAGGGGGAGCTGTCTGTAGGGTTTGGGGTGGGGACTGTCTGTAGGGTTGGAGGGGCTGTCTGTAGAGTTGGGGGGGGCTGTCTGTAGAGTTGGGGGGGCTGTCTGTAGAGTTAGCTGGAGCTGTCTGTAGAGTTTGGGGGAACTGTCTGTAGAGTTGGGGGGGCTGTCTGTAGAGTTGGGGGGGCTGTCTGTAGAGTTAGCTGGAGCTGTCTGTAGAGTTTGGGGGAACTGTCTGTAGAGTTGGGGGGGGCTGTCTGTAGAGTTAGCTGGAGCTGTCTGTAGAGTTGGGGGGGGGGGCTGTCTGTAGAGTTGGGGGGGCTGTCTGTAGAGTTGGGGGAGCTGTCTGTAGAGTTGGGGGGGAGCTGTCTGTAGAGTTGGGGGGGCTGTCTGTAGGGTTAGGGGGGAGCTGTCTGTAGGGTTGCAGGGGCTGTCTGTAGGGTTAGGGGGAGCTGTCTGTAGAGTTGGGGGGAGCTGTCTGTAGAGTTGGGGGGAGCTGTCTGTAGAGTTGGGGGGGGGCTGTCTGTAGGGTTGGAGGGGCTGTCTGTAGGGTTAGCTGGAGCTGTCTGTAGAGTTGGGGGAGGCTGTCTGTAGAGTTGGGGGGAGCTGTCTGTAGAGGTGGGGGGGCTGTCTGTAGGGTTGGGGGTGGGGGGCTGTCTTGATGCAGATTTTTTGGCTGATTACTGTGCTGAACCATGCCAGTCACACCCACTGAGTGCGCCTCGACAATCTAGAAAGGTCTGCCAGGCGCTGCTGTCACTTGGCTGCCAGCGTTTAGGTCCATTCCAATTGTAAATATGTTCATACTTCAGATACTGGGGTGTCCCGTAACTCTACTGCTAGTTAACCCTTAGGATACCCATCATTCTATGGATTATTTAGCATATTTAGGCTCTGCAGATAGAATTATTTGTAACTCGCCAATCGTCATGTTGGGTCCATCATACACCGACAGCTGCACGCCGACGCCAGTATTATTGACATTGATGCATCACAAGGCGGCGGTTCTGGCACACAGTACTTCTAGGCGTTCATCTAGGCAGGAGCGCTGCTCTCCACAATCATAAAACACCTGGGGAAGCGAGGGTGTTATCAGGATACCGGGGGAGATCGACCCAAGCCTTTACACAGTCCAATAGTGGTGTCTGAATGTTCATTCAACTGACCATTCCTCCCTGTGAAAAGGACAGAGATCAGCTGACAATGTGCATAATGTAGAACTGCATTATACCCCAGAGCTGCACTCACTATTCTGCTGGTGGAGTCACTGTGTACATACATTACTTATCCTGTACTGCTCCTGAGTTACATCCTGTATTATTCTCCGGAGCTGCACTCACTATTCTGCTGGTGGAGTCACTGTGTACATACATTACTTATCCTGTACTGCCCCTGAGTTACATCCTGTATTATACTCCAGAGCTGCACTCACTATTCTGCTGGTGGAGTCACTGTGTACATACATTACTTATCCTGTACTGCTCCAGAGTTACATCCTGTATTATACCCCAGAGCTGCACTCACTATTCTGCTGGTGGAGTCACTGTGTACATACATTACTTATCCTGTACTGCTCCTGAGTTACATCCAGTATTACACTCCAGAGCTGCACTCACTATTCTGCTGGTGGAGTCACTGTGTACATACATTACTGCTCCTGAGTTATATCCAGTATTACACTCCAGAGCTGCACTCACTATTCCGCTAGCAGTGAATTACAGCCCGTGTTGCTCAGTATTCAGCAATATTTTCTCCAGCCTTAATACTGGCTTCTGATTGGTTGATTAGTGAGGTCTTAATAGAACTAGAATGTAAGTTCTCCACTTGGCGATTACATAGTTAACCCTCATGGGGTCAGTGTTCTAATTTCAGAACATGGCAGGTTTGGCGCTGCGCTCCCCTTGGATCGCTCCCCGCTCTGACTCAGTGCTGACTTTCTCCTTTGTAAAGCTTTTCCAGAGTTTGCAGAACTTTCAGCTGTGTAGTTTGGGTCTTGTGTAGAGGAGGGCGGGCAGCAGGTGCTGGCAGAGTGCGGTGGGGGGCTCTGCACTGGCGGCTGACATTCTATACGTGATGTTGTGCCCGCTACAAACCCCCAGTCAGTAAATCCCGATTTCTGAGATTTTACAGACTTCCTGAACTCCCAGCATCCACCCTTTCCATTGAGTCAGCAGCATCTGGTCCAGCAGCGGCCGCTGCGCTCCGCACTCATTTTCTTTTCCTAGGAGCTCCATTAACACCTGGGTCACTACACAGAATGAATGACAGGATTATTTGCTGCACTGTCACTTTAAGAAGACTTTATTTAAAGGGCCAGTACAGTCTCCCATAAATAATGGTTAATTAGCCGCTTCCTGACAGACTTAGTGTTTTGGTTCTTCACTCTTTATAAGATCTCAATCTCTTTGTCAGTGAATGGATGTTGGACCTGATACTTCTCACAGCTGAGGGTTTGGTAAAGTTGTATGCAGACTAGATATGAGAATCTATGAAAGGGATTGTACCGCAGTTATTCGCAGGATAGGGATAAGTATCTGACCAGTCGGGGTCCAACTGCTGGGACCCCAGCGCATGTTTGCCACAGCCCCATAGAAATAGATGGAGCTCCATTCATTTGGGGACCCTGGGGACCCCTGTTCTCGTGGCTAGTGGTGGTCCCACTCATTACTTTTCACCTGTCCTGTGGGGGTGAACGTTTCCATTAAGCTGTGCACTCTGGAAAGGAAAGAGTTAAAGCAATATTTTAATAGGAATTAACAGCTCTTCCTGTCTGCAGAATTTAGAACTTTTAACTCTATCAGGTCTGGAGCTCTCAGGGAACTGCAGGAGCGACCCAGAGAGAAGCGGCAATCACATGCAAACTCCTTGAATGCGGGACACTAGCGCTGCAAGGCTGCACTGCTGACCACTGACTGCCACCCGACTGCCATTACTCTTAAAGGGGTATTTCCATCTGATGGATACCCATCAGTGCAGCACTGTTTCCGTAACACCCATTCACTTCAATGAGAACGCCGGCTGCAGCGCCTCTCCTCTTCCAACAGAGATCTCCGCCATGAAAAGCCAAGATAGCAACACCCCTTTAAGGGTACCTTCACGCTTGGCGTATTCACTGCACCAAATCCACAGTGGCCAAATCTGCACCTAAATATTGCGCATTTGACCTCGTTTTTCATTCCGGATCTGCTGCCGGATTTAACCCTCGTATTTCCAGACACGCTGCGGGTTGTTCGAAAAAGATGCAGATTCGTTGCATTTTCTGTGCAGAATATTTTTTAAATCCCCTCCCCGTGGCTCGTACCATAAATACTGCGGAACGTCCCCAGCGGCTCCACCAGATGGATGTCGTCGATATTTTCGCCCCGTGTGAACCTACAATATTTGCAATAGCGCTGGAAACCATCAATAAGCAGGCTGGCTGTTGAATTGCATTAGGCCCTTTCACACGGGACGGAATTACGTCGCAGGACGCAGCCAAGTCCGCAGCTGTGGAATTCCGCACTGCGATCCACGGGTCTCACTGCAGAGCTGCAGGCAGGTTATCAAGATCAGCGGTTCGCCTGTAGACTTGGGGCGCGTCGTGCCGCCTCTTCTGTCCCGTCTGAAAGCTCCATCACGCTGCTGTTAATATTTGTGTTGTAGCGCTAATTGTCGGGCTGCACCTCTGCTTCCAGGTACCATCCGGCAATTGTAGAGAAAACACGACTGCTAGCAGCGGGCCGCTGGCGCTCCTGTAATGGCACCCTAAGGCGTATGCAATTTTGATTTGGAAAAACGCGCCATTTTCATTGCGTGTATGTTCGTGTTAGATGCATTTTTGCTGTGTATGTGCGCTTTTTTACGTCCATATTGCATCCAAGTGTTGTCTGTTTTCAGGCATCCTAAGAAATCTGTGTTACAACTCGCAAGGTTCGCCCTCACACACAATTATTTCTCCTTTGGCAAAGAGATATTCCTGCAACTCACCGGGACCGCCGGGCAGTAAAATAGTACCACAATATGCCAACCCCTTCATGGCAGAACTGGAGAGAGACTTACTGGCCTCCAGCAAACCATTGGCCGACTTCCATTACATCGATGACATCACGATTATCTGGACCCACACCAAACAAGAACTAATAAAATTCCATGAGAGATTCAATGCATCCACCCCCATAAACCTGACATTAAGCTACTCAGATACAGAAATCAACTTTTTGAACACCACAATAAAAATTTCAAATAACTCAATACAGACATCCCCATACCGGAAACCGACTGATCGGCCCACATACCTCAGATGGGACAGTTCTCTTCCTAAGAACATCAAAAAGTCAATCATCTACAGCCAGGCCATCAGATACAACCAGATCTGCTTCAATCCAACAGACAGAGAGGAACATCAATACCATCTAAAAGAACATTTATACACCAGGGCTACCATCCCACCTCAATTGATGACCAAATGACCAGAGCCACCAGGATACCCAGGAATCACCAGAGCCACCAGGATACCCGGGAATCACCAGAGCCACAAGGATACCCAGAAATTACCAGAGCCACCAGGATAACCAGAAATCACCAGAGCCACCAGGATACCCAGAAATCTCCAAAACCAACAGGATTCCCAGAAATCACCAAAGCCACGAGGAGACCCAGAAATCACCAGAGCCAAGAGGAGACCCAGAAATCACCAGAGCCACGAGGAGACCCAGAAATCACCAGAACCACCAGGATACCCAGAAATCACCAGAGCCACCAGGACACCCAGAAATCACCAGAGCCACCAGGATACCCAGAAATCACCAGAACCACCAGGATACCCAGGAATCACCAGAGCCACCAGGATACCCAGAAATCACCAGAGCCACCAGGATACCAGAAATCACCAGAGCCACCAGGATACCCAGAAATCACCAGAGCCACCAGGATGATCAAAAATCACCAGAGCCACCAGGATGCCCAAGAATCACCAGAGCCACCAGGATGCCCAAGAATCACCAGAGCCACCAGGATACCCAGGAATCACCACAGCCACCAGGATACCCAGAAATCACCAGAGCCACCAGGATGCCCAAAAATCACCAGAGCCACCAGGATGCCCAAGAATCACCAGAGTCACCAGGATGCCCAAGAATCACCAGAGCCACCAGGATACCCAGGAATCTGCAGAGCCACCAGGATACCCAGAAATCACCAGAGCCACCAGGAGACCCAGAAATCGCCAGAGCCACCAGAATACCCAGAAATCACCAGAGCCACCAGCATGCCCAGAAATCATCAGAGCCATTAAGATACTCAAGAATCACCACATTCACCAGGATACCCAGAAATCACCAGAGCCACCAGGATACCCAGAAATCACCAGAGCCACCAGGATACACAGGAATCACCAGAGCCCCCAGGATACCCAGGAATCACCACAGCCAACAGGATACCCAGAAATCACCAGAGCCACAAGGATACCCAGAAATCACCAGAGCCACCAGGGTACCCAGGAATCACCAGAGCCACCAGGGTACCCAGGAATCACCAGAGCCACAAGGATACCCAGAAATCACCAGAGCCACAAGGATACCCAGAAATCACCAGAGCCACAAGGATACCCAGAAATCACCAGAGCCACCCGGATACCCAGAAATCACCAGAGCCACCAGGATACCCAGGAATCACCAGAGACGCCAGGATACCCAGGAATCACCACAGCCACCAGGATACCCAGAAATCACCAGAGCCACAAGGATACCCAGGAATCACCAGAGCCACCAGGATACCCAGAAATCGCCAGAGCCACCAGGAGACCCAGAAATCGCCAGAGCCACCAGGATACCAAGAAATCACCAGAGCCACCAGCATGCCCAGAAATCACCAGAGACATTAGGATACTCAAGAATCACCACAGTCACCAGGATGCCCAGAAATCACCAGAGCCACAAAGATACCCGGAAATCACCACAGCCACCAGGATACCCAGAAATCACCAGAGCCACCAGCATGCCCAGAAATCACCAGAGCCATTAGGATACTCAAGAATCACCAGAGCCACCAGAATACCCAGAAATCGCCAGAGCCACCAGAATACCCAGAAATCACCAGAGCCACCAGCATGCCCAGAAATCACCAGAGCCATTAGGATACTCAAGAATCACCACAGTCACCCGGATACCCAGAAATCACCAGAGCCACCAGGATGCCCAGAAATCACCAGAGCCACAAGGATACCCAGAAATCACCAGAGCCACCAGGATACCCAGAAATCACCAGAGCCACCAGGATACCCAGAAATCACCAGAGCCACCAGGATACCCAGGAATCACCAGAGCCCCCAGGATACCCAGGAATCACCACAGCCACCAGGATACCCAGAAATCACCAGAGCCACCAGAGTACCCAGGAATCACCAGAGCCACCAGGATACCGAGGAATCACCAGAACCACCAGGATATCCAGAAATCACCAGAGCCACCAGGATACCTAAAAATCACCAAAGCCACCAGGATGCCCAGGAATCACCAGAGCCACCAGGATATCCAAGAATCACCAGAGCCACTGGGAAACCCAGAAATCACCAGAGCCACCAGGATACCCAGAAATCACCAGAGCCACCAGGATACCCAGGAATCACCAGAGCCACCAGGATACCCCGAAATCACCAGAGCCGCCAGGATACCCAGAAATCACCAGAGCCACAGGATACCTAAAAATCACCAAAGCCACCAGGATGCCCAGGAATCACCAGAGCCACCAGGATACCCAGAAATCACCAGAGCCATCAGGATATCCAAGAATCACCAGAGCCACCAGGATACCCAGAAATCACCAGAGCCACCAGGATACCCAGAAATCACCAGAGCCACCAGGAAACCCAGGAATCACCAGAGCCCCCAGGATACCCAGGAATCACCACAGCCACCAGGATGCCCAAAAATCACCAGAGCCACCAGGATGCCCAAGAATCACCAGAGCCACCAGGATACCCAGGAATCACCAGAGCCACCAGGATGCCCAAGAATCACCAGAGCCACCAGGATACCCAGGAATCACCAGAGCCACCAGGATACCCAGAAATCTCCAAAACCAACAGGATTCCCAGAAATCACCAGAGCCACGAGGAGACCCAGAAATCACCAGAGCCAAGAGGAGCCCCAGAAATCACCAGATCCACCAGGATACCCAGAAATCACCAGAGCCACCAGGATACCCAGAAATCACCAGAACCACCAGGATACCCAGAAATCACCAGAGCCCCCAGGATACCCAGGAATCACCACAGCCACCAGGATACCCAGAGAACACCAGAGCCACAAGGATACCCAGAGAACACCAGAGCCACCAGGATGCCCAGGAATCACCAGAGCCACCAGGATACCCAGAAATCACCAGAGCCACCCGGATACCCAGAAATCACCAGAGCCACCAGGATACCCAGGAATCACCAGAGCCCCCAGGATACCCAGGAATCACCAGAGCCCCCAGGATACCCAGGAATCACCAGAGCCCCCAGGATACCCAGGAATCACCAGAGCCCCCAGGATACCCAGGAATCACCAGAGCCCCCAGGATACCCAGAAATCACCACAGCCACAAGGATACCCAGGAATCACCAGAGCCACCAGGATACCCAGAAATCACCAGAGCCACCAGGAGATCCAGAAATCACCAGAGCCACCAGCATGCCCAGAAATCACCAGAGCCATTAGGATACTCAAGAATCACCACAGTCACCAGGATACCCAGAAATCACCAGAGCCACCAGGATACCAGAAATCACCAGAGCCACCAGGATACCCAGAAATCACCAGAGCCACCAGGATGCCCAAGAATCACCAGAGCCACCAGGATGCCCAAGAATCACCAGAGCCACCAGGATACCCAGGAATCACCAGAGCCACCAGGATACCCAGGAATCACCAGAGCCACCAGGATACCCAGAAATCACCAGAGCCACCAGGATATCCAGAAATCACCAGAGCCACCAGGAGACCCAGAAATCGCCACAGCCACCAGGATACCCAGAAATCACCAGAGCCACCAGCATGCCCAGAATTCACCAGAGCCATTAGGATACTCAAGAATCACTACAGTCACCAGGATACCCAGAAATCACCAGAGCCACCAGGATACCCAGAAATCACCAGAGCCACCAGGATGCCCAAGAATCACCAGAGCCACCAGGATGCCCAAGAATCACCAGAGCCACCAGTATACCCAGGAATCACCAGAGCCACCAGGATGCCCAGGAATCACCAGAGCCACCAGGATACCCAGAAATCACCAGAGCCACCAGGAGACCCAGAAATCGCCAGAGCCACCAGGATACCCAGAAATCACCAGAGCCACCAGCATGCCCAGAAATCACCAGAGCCATTAGGATACTCAAGAATCACTACAGTCACCAGGATACCCAGAAATCACCAGAGCCACCAGGATGCCCAGAAATCACCAAAGCCACCAGGATGCCCAAAAATCACCAGAGCCACCAGGATGCCCAAGAATCACCAGAGCCACCAGGATACCCAGGAATCACCAGAGCCACCAGGTTACCCAGAAATCTCCAAAACCAACAGGATTCCCAGAAATCACCAGAGCCACGAGGAGACCCAGAAATCACCAGAGCCACCAGGATACCCAGGAATCACCAGAGCCACCAGGATACCCAGAAATCACCAGAGCCACAAGGATACCCAGGAATCACCAGAGCCCCCAGGATACCCAGGAATCACCACAGCCACCAGGATACCCAGAAATCACGAGAGCCACCAGGATACCTAGAAATCACCAGAGCCACCAGGAAACCCAGGAATCACCAGAGCCCCCAGGATACCCAGGAATCACCACAGCCACCAGGATACCCAGAGAACACCAGAGCCACAAGGATACCCAGAAATCACCAGAGCCACCAGGATACCCAGGAATCACCAGAGCCACCCGGATACCCATAAATCACCAGAGCCACCAGGATACCCATAAATCACCAGAGCCCCCTGGATACCCAGGAATCACCAGAGCCCCCAGGATACCCAGGAATCACCACAGCCACCAGGATACCCAGAAATCACCACAGCCACAAGGATACCCAGGAATCACCAGAGCCTCCAGGATACCCAGAAATCACCAGAGCCACCAGGAGATCCAGAAATCACCAGAGCCACCAGCATGCCCAGAAATCACCAGAGCCATTAGGATACTCAAGAATCACCACAGTCACCAGGATACCCAGAAATCACCAGAGCCACCAGGATACCAGAAATCACCAGAGCCACCAGGATACCCAGAAATCACCAAAGCCACCAGGATGCCCAAGAATCACCAGAGCCACCAGGATACCCAGGAATCACCAGAGCCACCAGGATACCCAGGAATCACCAGAGCCACCAGGAGACCCAGAAATCGCCAGAGCCACCAGGATACCCAGAAATCACCAGAGCCACCAGCATGCCCAGAATTCACCAGAGCCATTAGGATACTCAAGAATCACCACAGTCACCAGGATACCCAGAAATCACCAGAGCCACCAGGATACCCAGAAATCACCAGAGCCACCAGCATGCCCAGAATTCACCAGAGCCATTAGGATACTCAAGAATCACCACAGTCACCAGGATACCCAGAAATCACCAGAGCCACCAGGATACCCAGAAATCACCAGAGCCACCAGGATACCAAGGAATCACCACAGCCCCCAGGATACCCAGGAATCACCACAGCCAGCAGGATACCCAGAAATCACCAGAGCCACAAGGATACCCAGAAATCACCAGAGCCACCAGGGTACCCAGGAATCACCAGAGCCACCGGATACCCAGAAATCACCAGAGCCATCAGGATGCCCAGAAATCACCAGAGCCACAAGGATACCCAGAAATCACCAGAGTCACCCGGATACCCAGAAATTACCAGAGCCCCCAGGATACCCAGGAATCACCACAGCCACAAGGATACCCAGAAATCACCAGAGCCACCAGGGTACCCAGGAATCACCAGAGCCACCCGGATACCCAGGAATCACCAGAGCCACCAGGATACCCAGGAATCACCAGAACCACCAGGATACCCAGAAATCACCAGAACCACCAGGATACCCAGAAATCACCAGAACCACCAGGATACCCAGAAATCACCAGAGCCACCAGGATACCCAGAAATCACCAGAGCCACCAGGATACCTAAAAATCACCAAAGCCACCAGGATGCCCAGGTATCACCAGAGCCACCAGGATATCCAAGAATCACCAGAGCCACTGGGAAACCCAGAAATCACCAGAGCCACCAGGATACCCAGAAATCACCAGAGCCACCAGGATACCCAGAAATCACCAGAGCCACCAGGATACCCAGGAATCACCAGAGCCACCAGGATACCCAGAAATCACCAGAGCCGCCAGGATACCCAGAAATCACCAGAGCCACCAGGATACCTAAAAATCACCAAAGCCACCAGGATGCCCAGGAATCACCAGAGCCACCAGAATACCCAGAAATCACCAGAGCCTTCAGGATATCCAAGAATCACCAGAGCCACCAGGATGCCCAGAAATCACCAGAGCCATCGGGATATCCAAGAATCACCAGAGCCACTAGGATACCCAGAAACCACCAGAGCCACCATCATACACAGAAATCACCAGAGCCACCAGGATACCTATAAATCACCAAAGCCACCAGGATGCCCAGGAATCACCAGAGCCACCAGGATATCCAAGAATCACCAGAGCCACTGGGAAACCCAGAAATCACCAGAGCCACCAGGATACCCAGAAATCACCAGAGCCACCAGGATACCCAGAAATCACCAGAGCCCCCAGGATACCCAGGAATCACCACAGCCATCAGGATACCCAGAAATCACCACAGCCATCAGGATACCCAGAAATCACCAGAGCCACCAGGGTACCCAGGAATCACCAGAGCCACCCGGATACCCAGGAATCACCAGAGCCACCAGGATACCCAGGAATCACCAGAACCACCAGGATACCCAGAAATCACCAGAACCACCAGGATACCCAGAAATCACCAGAACCACCAGGATACCCAGAAATCACCAGAACCACCAGGATACCCAGAAATCACCAGAACCACCAGGATACCCAGAAATCACCAGAACCACCAGGATACCCAGAAATCACCAGAGCCACCAGGATACCCAGAAATCACCAGAGCCACCAGGATACCTAAAAATCACCAAAGCCACCAGGATGCCCAGGTATCACCAGAGCCACCAGGATATCCAAGAATCACCAGAGCCACTGGGAAACCCAGAAATCACCAGAGCCACCAGGATACCCAGAAATCACCAGAGCCACCAGGATACCCAGAAATCACCAGAGCCACCAGGATACCCAGGAATCACCAGAGCCACCAGGATACCCAGAAATCACCAGAGCCGCCAGGATACCCAGAAATCACCAGAGCCACCAGGATACCTAAAAATCACCAAAGCCACCAGGATGCCCAGGAATCACCAGAGCCACCAGAATACCCAGAAATCACCAGAGCCTTCAGGATATCCAAGAATCACCAGAGCCACCAGGATGCCCAGAAATCACCAGAGCCATCGGGATATCCAAGAATCACCAGAGCCACTAGGATACCCAGAAACCACCAGAGCCACCATCATACACAGAAATCACCAGAGCCACCAGGATACCTATAAATCACCAAAGCCACCAGGATGCCCAGGAATCACCAGAGCCACCAGGATATCCAAGAATCACCAGAGCCACTGGGAAACCCAGAAATCACCAGAGCCACCAGGATACCCAGAAATCACCAGAGCCACCAGGATACCCAGAAATCACCAGAGCCCCCAGGATACCCAGGAATCACCACAGCCATCAGGATACCCAGAAATCACCACAGCCATCAGGATACCCAGAAATCACCAGAGCCACAAGGATACCCAGAAATCACCAGAGCCACAAGGATACCCAGGAATCACCAGAGCCACCCGGATACCCAGAAATCACCAGAGCCACAAGGATACCCCGAAATCACCAGAGCCACCAGGATACCCAGGAATCACCAGAGCCCCCAGGATACCCAGGAATCACCACATCCTCCAGGATACCCAGAAATCACCAGAGCCACAAGGATACCCAGAAATCACCAGAGCAATAAATAATAATTACCTGTAAGCGCTGCGGAATAAGTTGGCGCTATACAAAATAACAGTTTTATTTTAATCCCACCATGTCTGTGCCTTGTCATAAGTGTGTGTGTGTGTGTGTGTATATATATATTCATGCCTCTTCAGATCCATTTCATTAAGCCTGAGGAGGAACCCTGAGAGGCTGGAAAGCTCGCTATAACATCAAAAGCCATCAGAAGGTCTCATATCTACAAGATTACTTGGTTTCTCTTGCTGGGAACAATCACATTTTGCTCTACTGGACCGAACTTTTAAAAAAAATCCCAGAAGACGACCCAAGTGATGTCAGCGTTGTCCCAACCACAGAAAGCAGGGTTCCCAAAAAGAAAATGAATATTAATGAATGTGCACTGTTTTTTCTAAAGCACCCATAGACTTTAAAGAGAGTCTGTCAGCTGGACCACAACTGAAATTTAGGGGGAAGATTCAGTCGAACTTGTATTATATTCATTTATATCTCTGCTCATTCTGAGCTGAACAGTCCAGTGGGCGGAGCTACCAGTGACTGTCTTGGTATTTGTATAGCACCAACTTATTCCGCAGCGCTTTCAGGTAATTATTACTTATTACCCCCCACCAAGCTGGTTGTTGGCGGTTTCTATACGGCAGCAGGATTTATGAAACAACCGGACAGTCTGAAGCATAACAGACAAGAAGCGTGTACCAGCATGGTATGGTATGTATCAGCATGGTATGGTATGATATGTACCAGCATGGTATGGACACTAATACAAAACTACTCACCGTTAGATGACGGGGCAGAAGGTGAAAGTAACCGCATGATGAGGAGGAAGATAATGAAATCACTAGTGGAGACTAGAGCAGATGGTATGGAACAGAAATAACCAGAGGAATCCTGTTCCTAATGCTAGCTCTCCCTACATCTTTCACTCATCTTCCTGACACTCACCCTAACACCAGAAACCACTGTCCCTAAGCAGCCCTATATTATCCCTTCTGAATTACTGTCTGTAAGAACAAGAGGGCACTACAACCCAAACAAGAAACCATATACGTAAGCTGACCAATGAACCCAGGCTAGGTAGATACAAACAGGGAATGAACAGACAAAATCAGAGACTAGGAAACACGACTGGACTAGACAACCAAAGCACACATTAAGCAACCATTAAGCACACATTGTTACTCCTATAACCAACAACCACATCGCAGAAGCCAGGGATACTAAAAGGGAGACTACGAATGACAACTCCTCCCTAAACGAGGATGGCTGAGCAATGAGGTCAGTTGACCCACAAAGGGATCAGCTGTGGAAACAGTTCTATAGCAACCACTTCAACGACAGGTCAGAAGGTGGAAGATGACGATCCAGCAGGAGAATTGCTGATGGTTACAGCAGCATCTCAACCAGCCAACCAGTATCCTGCCCTGTACTGACGAGGGGACAGCTGTCTACAGGTGGTGTCTGGTTAGGTTGACCTCTCTAGCAATGTTTTGAGGCTCTTAAATGGATTAGTCATTCACCCCCAGGATACGCCACCTATAGGTGGAGCTAGAGAGACAGGTTTCTTCTTTTGAGAGCAGAGATGATTCACATCCTTTCCCCAGGGGGCATTGCTTGTAAGGTTCTCCATACCTGTTGGATCTCCACTATGAGAACCTGAACTCCCCCTCCACTGCTTCGTAATTTCCTCCATTGGAAAGTGGTTCAGCTTCACTCTAGCCTCAGAGCTTGCAATCCGATGAATGACCTGGTGTTGTAGAATGATGATGATGATGATGAGGCAGACATCATCCTCCATGTAAATAAACCAATCACAGTCCGGAGATTCTGACACTTGAATCAATGTAATGAGATGGAAAAAGAAATGTCACAATGTATCACATATAGATCACCTCCAGCAGATCGTGTAATGCCATCACTGTCCCTTTAATACTTAAAGGGCCACATCCTCTCAGACGAACTATTTGTAGTTTTACGGGATTCCCATTTCAATATGAGTTTGAATTTATGATGTTGTGGCGTTTTTCTATTTTTCTTCTCCCCCTTATAAAAGTCGCAGATCCTCCGGGCTTCCTGTTTCATAGCAGATGAATCCCCTTTAAATGAGACGAGGGTCAGGCGATCGCCGCGCTCTGTTGTGTGATGGGGGGGCACCTGTCGTGTCTCAGCCTGACAAGTGTTGATGTTGGGAATCCTCTGTTAGTCCTGATCCTTCAGCAACAGATAAAAGCTCATCTCGTAAGCGTTGAGTTTTGCGCGAAGCGTCCGTGTTGTATATTTGGAGTGCAGATTGGAGTCTTCAGTGGAGTAAACATTCCCGAAGCGCCTCGTGGCAGCGCCCAGACGAACGCATTTTATGACTTGTACTTACTGATTGTACTTACAGCCAAAGCTCCTCATTAACCATCATTGTGATAGATCGGAAAGTGGAGCCAAAAGTGCCGTCACCTCCCTGCAAACCAGGGTCAGTGATAAAGTGCAGATGTAGCAGAGCTGAGTATGTCATAAGGCAGAGGTCACTGTGATATCATCATGTGTTATCTGTGGTGTTACACAAGACTGCAGGGAACATCTACTACATCACATACACAGCAGGGGGGTTCAGGGAGCTTTTGGGGCCCCATAGTGAATTATTCCCAACCTCCCCATGACAAAAATTAGAAAACAAAATGATATCTCTATCACAGACAGGGTAAAGTGAGTTCATAGCATGGCTTAGATACAGCGGCTTAGCTCTATCATACCATATGAGATACCAGCTGTACACAGGGATAGTGATTGCAGTGCAGTTACCTCCAGCAAGAGTGATTACAGGTGATGTCTGTATTCATGTATTTTCTTTAATAGTGCCCCCTCTGTGGCCTTACAAGTAGATAGTGCCCTCTATGTGGTCTCACTAAGTAATAATGCCTTTTCTGTAATACTAGAAATTGATTATGTTCCATTTGTGGCCCCACAAAGTCATAGTGACTTCTCTGTGGCCCCATTGCAGTGTACAGGATTGTACACTCCAGAAAAAGGCTCCTATGTAATGAATGTAAATGTTCATGTCACTTTAAAACGCTAATTTAATGTTGGTCAACCACACTTTGCTTATTGCAAGGTACGTCCTAGCTTTCAAGCATGATTCGCACGGTTTAGTGGAGTGTAGGCGAATAGGAGGAGTTTGGGTTCCTTTGGGGGGCACACTGAAGAGTAGACTGGTTGGGAAGGGAGAGAGAAGGAGTTGGAGTGTAAGAAGAAAAGAAGTTTAAGTTGAGAGTCAGTGCAGTGGGAAGGACAACAAGTGCGAGTACCCAATAATTCCAACTAAGGCCTCCTGCAGACGGTCGGGTCGGATCCCGCTGCGAGAATTCTCGCAGTGGGATGTGAGCCATGCCCCTGCAGTGACCGGCGCTCACCTCCTTCCGGTGTCTCGCTCTGCTCTGCGCCGGCTGTTGCACAGCTGTGCATGCACAGACCAAAGCCGGTGCATCACTAGTCACAAAATGGTGAGGGGGCACATAGTTAAAAAGATCAGGGAAATGAAGAATAAAAGAAATAATAAACAACAAAAAACACATTATTTCTTTTATTCCTCATTTCCCTGATCTCTCTATGTGCCCCCTCAGCATGTTGTGTTTCGGTGTTACCATTGTATATGTATAGTACGCACAGTGTGTCTCCAGCACTACTGATGAAGAGGCCATTATTGCCTCGCAACGCATAAGGTTTTATTAGCTGGTCTTTATAGAATAACATTCCCCATCGTCTCTTGGGCGTGCCACTCATCTAAGGCGCCGCGCCAATTCACCAGTCTGTTCTGACTATATTTCCTCACATTCACACTGGTCACTCTTAAAGATTGTGCAGTCACTGACTGGCAGCACCGGACACCCGATGCGCAGCTCTCCTTATCAACTGACAGAAGGAACACTTGGCTACCAGATCCTCCTTGGACGAGTTCCTTCCAGTTACTTCCTCTTTTTTCACATCACACTTCCCAGCGCAGGATGTAAAGTATTACAACACTCCAGAGGGGCTGATGGGAAAGTGTCCCTGGTGGGGACCTCAGCATGAAGTCCTCATATGAGGGATGCCAGAAGGGACCTGCAGACAGAAGGCTCATCGGATTATCTCCTGAGGTCTGGCAAAGCTCACACCTCCTCACAACAAGTGCAGCTTGACAGCCCCCTCCTGACACCAGGGCCACATCAAAAGAGCAGAGGGGGTGACTGAGTGGGACTGCGCCTCCATTTGGCCACTGAAGTGTCAGCATGGAGTCCACCATTAGGGTTCCCTTCACACCTCCTTCTCCAGAATGGCAGTGAGGATAGATGCCTCTGCCAATATCCCGCACCCATTACAGTCATTTCCGAGGAAGGGGCCGCGTCCCCGAATGCCTTAAATATTGGCTGTTGTTTAACCCTTGGGGTACCTAATCACTACAGGTCTTTTTCACAGCGAAATTCGCAGCGTTTTTTTTCTCCGGGCTCTATGGGACTTGTAATGTTAAAATCGCAACGTGGCAAAATCGCGATTTCGTTGTAAATTGCGATTTTGCCGCGTTGCGATTTTAACATTACAAGTCCCATAGACACCCGGAGAAAAAAAAAGCTCTGAATTGCGCAGTGAAAACGTAACGGTAGTGGAAAGGCACCCTTAATAAAAAAGAACCGACTAAGGCTGCATGCACACGGATGCAAGAGCCCGCAGCGGGATCCGACCCCGTGCCCAGCCAGTATCCATGCGTACCTGTATTTTCTTCTTCTTTTCTGTACTGCGAATGGTCCGCACGGCTCGCCGTTGGACATGTGCCGTACAGATTTCTTTTAAAGCTCCTGCTTCTCCCGCGGCCCGTCCACAATGTCGATTGCGTAAGGGCCGTGAGTCGGTCGGCTTCCATTGACTTCAATGGAAGCTCTCCGTGCGGAATCCGCAGAACAATGGAACATGCTGAGATTTGTCATCCGCGAGCGGAAAGCGCAATTAGTTTCCGCTCGTGTGCATGAAGAATCGTTTTGGCATTGCGTGCTAAGAGCGGTATTTGCAGTGGAATCTGGAGGCGGTCGCCCCCTCTGGATTCCGAAATTCAAATCCGCCAGTGTGCATTCACCCTAAAACGACCTACTTGAATACATTTCATGGGATTTGCGCCTCCATGTCCACAAATTTTCACAACTCCTTTCAATCTAATTGTCGCGCTCCGCTGCTAGCGGTTCGGCGTTGGTGGACCGGCAGCACCTCTGAGTATTTCGTTTGTATTTTCCATCTTTCCTGCGCCGCCGCCGCAGCAGGAGCTCCCGCCTCTCCCTTTATTCACTCCCTTCTGTTCACACCCCGGCAGAGTGTTCCCCGCCGTCTGCCACTATGGAACCATGCAGGGTACGTGACGCCAGTACCTACCTTACTAGGAAATCTCATATATGGCGCAGAAGGTTTCATAGAATAGAAAAGCTCCGTCTTCCGCATTTTCCGATCCTTAATAAAAGGTGCGCCAATGTTTACCGCCCGATAGAGGCAGAGGGCGCTCACTTGTTCTCTGTGGGAAGAGCAGACACTTACGGACATGTTGGGTGTATCTGCTGGGATAGTCGAAGCCTCGGATACCGGTTTTATCCCGCAGGTCGGGGCTTCTTGTCCCCAGAGGTATTTAGTGTCATTATTGATGATGTCATCATTAGTGATGCGTTATATGTCTTATGTGGCGCTGTACAGCTATAGCTCCTCCCTCCCCACTCGATCAGCCGTCAGCAGGACTTTCTATAGATTGTTCATGGAGAACTACCGCTTTAATAAGCAGAGCTGAAGACGGTCGCAGGTGGCGTTTAATTATAATTATTCACCTACCATACAGTACGGAGCCAAAGTCACACAGACACCCCCTTCACGCTCGGCGGGGAATCTCACCCTTAGCTCTGCCTAGCCAGATGATCTTCCTCCGTGCAGCTACATGAATCCTCTTCCTCCTGGCTCTGTCTGCTCCCCTCTGATGTTCTGAGGTGTCGCTCTCTGCCCATTGGTGCCCCACAACACAATCACTTAGTTCTGTTACTGTATTCATGTTATCAGCTTGGTTCTGGTGCTGTATTTATATTATGAGCTGGTTCTGGTGCTGTATTTATGTTATGAGCTTATTTATGTACTAAGTTTGGTCTGGTGACATATTTATGTTATGGGCTTGGATCTGGTGCTGTATTTCTGTACTGAGTTTGGTTCTGGTGCTGTATTTCTGTACTGAGGTTGCTTCTCATGCTGTGCTTATGCTGTACTGGTTCTTGTGTGGTATTTATGCACTCAGCTGCTGCAGTTTCCGCACAGGGTGCCATGTAACCTAAGGCTGGCACTGATCCCCAATCTACCCGCTCCCATCCATACACTAGCTGGACTGCAGCCCTGTGATCAGGCTGACACATTGAGTGATGCAATGGTGTGCGGCTATGACAACCTTCCATTCCTGTTCCTTTAGCGGTCACCATAGATCTGTTGTCATCCAGGAAGATGCAGTCGTATCATTGGTAGATAAGATTGTGGATCTGGTTAATGCTGGAGCCGACATCCAGACTCGGGTGACAGAAGAGAGTAATAACATGGAGTTCCCCTTTAAGGATTCATGAGGGTGGTGTATGATGTAAAGCTGGTGCCCCCTTGTCATGTGTCCCCATGACCGATGCTACGCAGATCCTGGTGGTTGACCCAGTGACACGCCCGCCGCCCGCTCCATAATAACCTAATAATGATTCAGAAGCCGAGAAGACGGATCTGATTGTCACTTTAATAACTTTTAATGGGATTACGCTGTGTCCACCGCACATGGAGTCAATGAAGGCAACTCTGAGGAAAGTTCAAGGGATTGGGGGTCAGCAGTGTCATCATATGTTACAGATTTAGCGTGACTGGTGTCCGTCACATCTGCCAGCCGCGAGCCCACCGCTCAATAACGTGTCACACATTCCGGGGTTAATGAGGGATCCAACTGGAGGGCAGAGATGAAGGCGAACGTGTTGGCGCTAGGAGATTACTATCAGTCTGATGCCCAGCGTATAGCGGATGGTCCAAGCGCACTTCCTAAACTTGGGGCTGGACTTATCGATATATTGCCCACATCTCCTTCTGTATCATTTGTTATTGAGGGCAGCTGCTACAATGTAACAAGCCACTAAGTCCCGCCTTTGGCGCAGCCCTGCGCCCACACTGGTGCCTTTGGCTCATCAGTAGCAGATGTAAGAAGCCATTGCCTCTGGCTGGACTCACATGGGGGATTTTCGGGCGCAAATTCTGCCCAATTCTGAGATGAACAGAAAGGAACGCACACGAGCGAACCAATCATGGACAAGAACAGTATTCCCTGCAGTGTGGGCGGAGCTCAGGAATGTAAGCCACGGATTTCAATGGGTTAATTTACATGAACGGTCTTTCGCACGCACCAACATCTAAACTTCGTCATTCGTCCTTTTCTTGGGCGTTCCTGTTTAAGAATCCCCCATTCTTCCCCATGGGAGCAAAAAAATTGTCCTGCATTTGCATGTGGACGTGCGTTTCATGCGAGCGCAATGCGGGTTTTAAAATTTTTTACCATTGAAAACACATGCGATGTTCACGCGGGTCTTACAAGCGCAGTGATGGGAAAGCATGCAGACTCGCAGGTGCAAGAACGGTCTAAGTTTCTTCGGTTGGTATCGCAAATCACTGCGCGTCCTATTTTTTATTAGAAAATGGAAAAAAAAACGCATCCCACTTGCACGCCGTGCGACTTCCATGTGAGTGCAAAGTGTTGTAAACGCAGGTTACTATGGAGAGCCAGAAAGTGCAGAGCCGAAAAAATGTGCAATAAAAATGCATGAAAACAGTCAGTTTTTCACCAAACCCCTCCTGCCCCTGTGATCAGACGCCAATCAGGAGAGTGCCAACGACCTCATGGAAGGGGTGGCGGTGGTGTGTGTGTGTGGGTGGCGGGGTTACCTTACTTTGGACCAACGTTGCAGGACAATAGGCTGCACTGGACGGACACGTCTTCTTCCCGCCTTACATACTGTTACTATTTTACACCCCCAAGAAGGCCCCCTGCACACGGGCGGGTCGGACCCCGCAGGCGGGATTCTCGCAGCAGAGTTCCCAGGTGCCCAGCCAAGGACCCCTGCGTACCTGACCGGCGTCTCCTGCGACCGCTGCAGATGTGTCAATTGACACTCCGTCACGCATGCGCAACAGCCGCCGGTACTGGGGGGTGACGCTTATCCCGCGATACTTCCACAGTGCTCACTGCAGAAGTGCTGCGGGACGGACGGCTTCCATTGACTTCGATGTAAGCCAGCCATGCGTAACCCACAAAAAATCACAGCATGCTACGATTTTTTCTCCGTGAGCAGAAAATCGCAATCGATTTCTACTCGTGGAGAAGAAATGGCGTTTTGTCATTGAATGCTATAGGCAGTATTTGCTGCAGAGTCTGAAGGCGGACGACCGCCGCGGACTCCGCAATGAAAATACACCCGAAGTTGTTGTTCTGCTGCAGACCCGGCATGCGGCTCCATCTCAGGCAGATCTGTAAATGATGGGAGTTGTGGGGATTAGATGAACGGTCTTGTGGCTCCCTCTTGGCCTATAAGAGGCTCTCGGAGGCTCCTTGTGTGTACTGACCTCTTCATCCACCTGTAGAGCTTGTTGGCCACTAGACGCCTCTACGGCGCAGAGAAGAGATTTCACCCCGTTACCAGAGGGGGCGCATTATTGGGGTGTGAGAAGCTGGATGGTCGTATCCATGAATTGTCCCCACCGGCCGTTCTGACCAGACTGTTAGGATGTGTTGGGACCAGTGGATGGGGGCACACAAGGTGACCGGGCTCAGGACGCCCCCTACAGACCACCAGTAGAGAGGAGCGTCTGACCAGACTGTTAGGAGGTGTTGGGACCAGTGGATGGGGGCACACAAGGTGACCGGGCTCAGGATGCCCCCTACAGACCACCAGTAGAGAGGAGCGTCTGACCAGACTGTTAGGAGGTGTTGGGACCAGTGGATGGGGGCACACAAGGTGACCGGGCTCAGGACGCCCCCTACAGACCACCAGTAGAGAGGAGCGTCTGACCAGACTGTTAGGAGGTGTTGGGAGCAGTGGATGGGGGCACACAAGGTGACCGGGCTCAGGACGCCCCCTACAGACCACCAGTAGAGAGGAGTGTCTGACCAGACTGTTAGGAGGTGTTGGGACCAGTGGATGGGGGCACAAGGTGACCGGGCTCAGGACGCCCCCTACAGACCACCAGTAGAGAGGAGCGTCTGACCAGACTGTTAGGATGTGTTGGGACCAGTGGATGGGGGCACACAAGGTGACCGGGCTCAGGACGCCCCCTACAGACCACCAGTATAGAGGAGCAACTGACCAGACTGTTAGGGGGTGTTGGGACCAGTGGATGGGGGCCGGATGCCACAGAATGAAACACATTAAATATACAGCACTGTGCAAACGTTTTAGGGAGGTGTGAAAAAAATGATGCATAGTAAGAATGCTTTCAGAGCTAGAAGGGTTAATAGTTTATTTTTGTCAATTAACAAAATGCAAAGTGACTGAAGACAAGAGAAATGTAAGTCCATCAATAATTGGTGTGACTGCCTTTCAGTATCAGTTCTTCTGGGTACACTTGCACACAGTTTTTGAAGGCACTCGGCAGGGAGGTTTCACTGCTGCCTGCACACACATATTATCATACTGCTCTCCACCAAGCTTCATTGCTGCCTGCAGACACTCATTATTGTACCTCTCTCCACCATGCTTCACTGCTGCCTGCAGACACTCATTATTGTGCCGCTCTCCACCATGCTTCACTGCTGCCTGCAGACACTCATTATTGTGCCGCTCTCCACCATGCTTCACTGCTGCCTGCAGACACTCATTATTGTGCTGCTCTCCACCATGCTTCACTGCTGCCTGCAGACACTCATTATTGTATCGCTCTCCACCATGCTTCACTGCTGCCTGCAGACACTCATTATTGTACCTCTCTCCACCATGCTTCACTGCTGCCTGCAGACACTCATTATTGTACCGCTCTCCACCATGCTTCACTGCTGCCTGCAGACACTCATTATTGTATCGCTCTCCACCATGCTTCACTGCTGCCTGCAGACACTCATTATTGTGCCGCTCTCCACCATGCTTCACTGCTGCCTGCAGACACTCATTATTGTGCCGCTCTCCACCATGCTTCACTGCTGCCTGCAGACACTCATTATTGTGCTGCTCTCCACCATGCTTCACTGCTGCCTGCAGACACTCATTATTGTATCGCTCTCCACCATGCTTCACTGCTGCCTGCAGACACTCATTATTGTACCTCTCTCCACCATGCTTCACTGCTGCCTGCAGACACTCATTATTGTACCTCTCTCCACCATGCTTCACTGCTGCCTGCAGACACTCATTATTGTGCTGCTCTCCACCATGCTTCACTGCTGCCTGCAGACACTCATTATTGTATCGCTCTCCACCATGCTTCACTGCTGCCTGCAGACACTCATTATTGTACCTCTCTCCACCATGCTTCACTGCTGCCTGCAGACACTCATTATTGTACTGCTCTCCAGTCCTTCACCAAATAAACTGCTTTCTGTTACACCAAATATTTTACATTCTGACTCCTCCGCTCCTGACACCATTTTTCTGCACCCCAGTTCTTATGTTTTCGTCCATAGTTGAGTCTCCTTGTTTATTTGTTGGCTTTTTGGCCCCAATTCTTACATGAAGACCACTTGTGGGCAGACTTCTCTGAGCAGTAGATGGGTGGACCTGGGTCCCAATGGTTTCTGCCAGCTCAGAGCTGATAGCCCTGCTAGATTACTTCCGCTAAGGGAAGTAAGCATGGTGTTTATCATCTACTGCAGTAAGTTTCCTTGACCAACCACTATGTCTACGGTCCTCAATGTTGCCGTTTCTTTGTGCTTCAGAAAACGTGAACACATCCTGAAACCACAGTCTGCTGTGAAATGTTTGCCTAGGAGAGACTTTGCTGATGTAGTAGAACTACCTTGCATCTTGTTACTGTGCTCAGTCTTGCCATGGTGTATGACCTGTGACATGAAACTGTCTTCCACAACCTCACCTTTGTAGCAGAAAAAAAATCAATACTTGCCTAGCTGGCGCTGTCCGGGTCCCTCCCGCTGTTCCCTGGCGCTCCCAGGCACTTGTCATCATCGACAGAGGATCTTTTGCTAGTGACGGGGTTTGAAGACTCCGCCTCCAGCAAGAGATTGCTCTGACTGGCTGAGCCTGCTGAATGTCAGCAGGTTCAGCCAATGACAGCCAGTGCTGGATGTACCAATCACAGCCATTCATTGATTGGCTGTGATTGGTGCATTGCGTGCCGGCTCTGATTGGCGGAGCTGGCGCTCCTGGGCCAGTTAGCGCAATCTCTCACTGGAAGGCGGGGATTTCAATCCCCTTCACCAGCAAGAGATCCTCTGTTGGTGATGACAAGTGCCCGGCTGCCTTCCTGGAGCTCTGGAGAACAGCGGCGGTCAGCTAGGTGGGTATTCCTGTGTTTTTAGGTAATGTAGCTACGCTTGCATTTAGCGCCGCCAAAGTTGTGCCACGTTGTCAGCGCTGCTACAACTGCTGCGCATTCATTTCAATGGGCGACACGGGGCTGAGAATGGCCAAAGAATGAACATGCATGGCTGTCAGAGCGCAGCGTTTAGACGCTTGTGTCAGCAGACCCATTGGAGTGAATGGGAGCGCTGTACAGGCAGCACTAAACGCTGCGCAAAAACACCTGTGTGGGGCGGCCGGAGACGTCTGCACCGGACTGTACAGATATACATTTATATGTAGAGGGAGTTCCATCATTAATCCTCCCAGTGGAATCCTTGGACATACAGAACAAACAAGGCATGACGGAGCCTCGGCTCTTCTCTTCAGCCGATGGGCTCCCATTTTCCGGAGTCCACAGCTGTGCAGGTGCAGCGCAGCGGGTGCCAGTCGGTTGGTACATGGCCTTCCTGGGCATGGCTCATTACTCGCCTACCTTGTACCAGGAGAACATTCAGTCCTGGCAGGAAATACCTGATGGGAATTGATGGTTTCTCTTACCGGCTGGGGCTGCGCCGCGGACCTCTAAGCCGTTCCTCCGACCTCCGCAGTCTCCCTGCCTATTATCTCCCGGGCCCCTGGGAGTGTCCCCCGTGGGGCCAAACACACCTGGCTAAAAATAAGTGACCTTTTCTTTATATCAGACCATTCCCTCAAAGGCCAAAGACCCGGACAGAGAAGTTTCCGCAAAAAGGTGCCGAGTCATAAATCCAGGGAGTAGGATAAACAGAGGAGTGAATTAGTGGCGGTGCGGAGGACGCCTTCCATGCTCTTGGCTGCTGGAAATATGTCTTAAGAAGCCGCTGCCAAAAACTAAATGTGGAGAAACCTTCACAAACACAAGATGTGTTACAGAGCTGCGGGCGTCCATCTACCGCCTCAGCGAGCGACACCCGGCCGAAAACGGCGTGGGCGCTAACACCTGGCACGCCACCCGGGACCTGATTCATGAAAGCGCCTTCTATTTATAGCAAGTTCATTAGATACATTATTGCTTCATTGTGGCAGGAAGTTCTGTCGTCAGACACTCCCCCTGTCATGGCATAAGACCCCCTGACCCAGCGCAGGGGCAAACGTGCCATCCCAGGACGTATGCCATCAGTAGTCTGGGACCCACCTCCTCCCCATCAGAGGCGCAGACTGTTCCTCCCTGATGCTGTAGGGCTCATTCACACGGGCACAAGCGTCACACGAATATAATCTGCATTCTTTTGAATGGACTTATTTACATGAGTGATTTTTTGTTTCCCGCATCGATGCTGAGAAGGTAACATTCGCAGTGTTCCATCTTTGGCGCGCCTCAGAACGCCTCGCCCATTGTTTTCAATGGAACCTTAGAAGACATTGCCTGGCGCTCACATGCCGTACGATGTGCATGTCAGCGCCATGTGATGTTCCCCATTGAAATCAATAGGAAACGCCAACCTGAGGATCATAATTTTACAGAAATGTATAAAATGAAAAATGCCTCGCGTCGGCATCAAATACGCACGCTGGCAAGAAAGATACCACCCTCCTTCCGTGTGAATGTAGGTTTACACTGCTGCACTAAGGCACAACCACAGTATTATCAGCTGTATTGCCTATTGGAGTCAGAGGTAGTCTGAAACCAGCCTCCTGTCTCTTCGGGGGCTCAGGCTACTCTGTTCTTCCCCTGTGCTTTACACTGCTGCTCTGCTCCATTTAGACACAGCTACAATAAGTGAAACACTCCTATGTTGTCTCCCAGGGCTTAGCTGCATTGTGTATTGGAGTCTGAAGTAGTCTGAAACCCACCTCTAGTCTCATTGGGGGCTCAGGCTACTCTGTTATTCTGCCAATGCTTTACACTGCTGCTCTGCTCCATTCCGATACAACTATAAGTGTCTCCAGTTTAGCTGCATCATTTATTACAGTCTGAACTCTACCAACTACCTCATCTATGCTGCTGTCCTTCTCCCCATGCTTTACACTGAAGCTCTGCTTGTTCAGACTGTGCTACATACAGGCTCAGCGCATGGATGGAAGATTAGGAACTGCAAGTAACTATGTGAGAAGATTATCAGGTTCCATCCAGAAGTTTCAGAGTGGTCATGTGACACCCCATGTACCGGAGGCATTAGATTGTAAGCTCTGGGGACGAGACGTTTCCTGTGCTGGGCTGCAGCCTACGCCGGCGATACATAAGTGGCAGGTAAATAAGACCTCCGCCCAGGTTACCCCCCTCTATGTTTGGCCTCAGAATTGCTGCCTGTGCTGAAATCGTTGGCTTTTCCCAGGAGCGGCGTAATACCGTTAATGGGAAGAAGGAAAAAGGAAATATTCCACTAACATGGAGCGTTTCTGGCCGGCGTCCTCCGTGAGGCCTGCGAGTCCGAGGGGGGAGGAAACTGCTGAAATGTGAGCTCCGTGCAGCTGCGGAGTCAGGAGAAAAGGCGAAAATACCCCGATATGAGGCGCGCAGGGAGGAGCCATCACCTCAAAGGGTTAATGTCGCACCGCAGTGTAAGCAATGCCCGCAAAACAACAGAACTGTCATTGCAAGAACAAGCCCCGCCCACACGGTCACATGACGCATAATGACAATCACTAAAGTTCATAACACGATAAAAGAAAGGATGATGAGACTTGTAGTCCCTCATTCACTCCTACTAGGCCAAGTTCAGCGTCTCGATCACTCATGAAATACATAACCCGCCCTTAAAGGGGTCCTCCAACCGTATGCCAAGAAGTTTTATCATGGGACAACTCTCTAATAGACTTCAATGCATTAACAGCATCAAGATCTCTGCTTGCGGTCAGTGAACTGGACCATTCGTCATTACTGCCAGAGGCTGAAATCTTGTACAATGCTAATATGTCTCACAGCTGAGGGCTTGTTACAATGTATCAGTCTAGAGACAATGCTGTGTGAGTCCGGCCGCCTTCACTGCAAAAAAACTAAAATCTGACAGAATGAAAGCGAATGGAAGCCTTTCTGTTTGTTTATCGTTTATGTTGTTTTTTTAAACCCCATTAACATCAATTTGGGGGAAAAACTGATCATTTTTTCTGTTTTATTTCAGTTTCTGACCTCAAAAAATGGCGCAGAAAGATAGAAACCCAGAAGTGACCCGAATGCAGGTGTGAGAGCGGCCATAAAGGCATCCGCAGCACGAACCTCTCCTGTGCTGATGGTTTGTTACAATGTATCACTTCAGGCTGTTTACCTCTTGGATTGCCCCGACCGGATGCATCTGTAGGGGCGCCTTCACACTGGCCACTGCCATTTTGCCGCAAGTAAAGCGCATCATTGCTCCTGCTTTTTTGTGTCCCGATGCTTTTTCCTGAGATTAGCCCCGCATTGTATCGCTGCCGCTGCCATTTTATTGCGCAAAAGTCAACAGGAGTTTCTAATGTTAAAAACGCATGGCATGAAAATAGGCAGTCCGTGCGACGCGCTAAAAAGGAGGCTCCATGGGGATACTTGGGCGATAAAAAAATGCAAAACGCAGAAAAATCGGGCATGCTGAGATGTTTTCACTCCACATCGCATGAGTGATGCGCGATATGTTGGCGCTATATAAATAAAGATTATTATACGAGGGGCGGCTGATGAGTCTTTGGCTTTACCCAGAAAGAAACGAGATAGAAGAGGAAACGTTCCATTTCTCCCACATCCTCCCCACTGATGCCAACACACTTCTTACATCGGGATTCCAAGTTCAGTTGTGCCTCCAGCCAGTCGTCCGTAGCAGCCATGGCATCAGCAATGGGGTGAGATTTGGTCCCCTTGAGGTGTTTCTTCAGGTTTGGACACAGATGCTAGTCGGAGGGAGCTAGATCAGGTGAATACGGTGGGTGGTCAACCAGCTGGAAGCCTAGCTCCACCAGTTTTGCCGCGGTGGCTTGTGCAGGGTGAGCGGAGGCGTTGTCTTGCAGGAACAAAATTCCTTTTGGCCTTCAGAGCTGCCTTCAATTGGTCCAAAAGTTCAATGTAATCCCTTGTATTGATGGTGGAACCATTGTGAAGGTCGTCCACTAGCAGCGGCCCTCCTTATCCCAGAACACAGACGCCATCACCTTAGTGGCTGAGGACCACTGGGCCTCCACTCTCTGACTGCTCCCCCTAGTGGTGGTTGTATATATCTGTACACAGACACCATCACCTTAGTGGCTGACAACCACTGGGCCTCCACTCTCTGACTGCTCCCCCTAGTGGTGGCTGTATATATCCGTAAACAGACACCATCACCTTAGTGGCTGAGGACCACTGGGCCTCCACTCTGACTGCTCCCCCTAGTGGTGGCTGTATATATCTGTAAACAGACGCCATCACCTTAGTGGCTGAGGACCACTGGGCCTCCACTCTCTGACTGCTCCCCCTAGTGGTGGCTGTATATATCTGTAAACAGACGCCATCACCTTAGTGGCTGAGGACCACTGGGCCTCCACTCTTCTGACTGCTCCCCCTAGTGGTGCTGTATATATCTGTATTTAGTGAGCTCCCCCTAGTGGTGGCTGTATATATCTGAACACAGACGCCATCACCTTAGTGGCTGAGGACCACTGGGCCTCCACTCTGACTGCTCCTTGGTTTCAGGGTCATACACATAAATCCAGGTCTCATCCATGGTGATCAGTCGGTCCAGGAAGGTCTTATCAGTCCGGAAACACTGACAAATGGACCGGGCAGTTGTCACTCGATGCTCTTCTGATCTGTTGTCAGACATTTGGGGACCCACTTTGCAGATGGCTTCTTCATGGATAATGACACAAACACGTTCCCCATAAACCCCCATGATGTCGGCTATTCCTGCAGCCGGCCGATTCTCCGGTATGAGGTTGTGCGCAGCATTGGCGATCTCCGGAGCAATCACCTCTCTCGGTCGTCCAGGACGTTCCTCATCATTGGGGCTGAAGTGGCCCCCAGATCTTACCTGTAGGATATGAAGGGCATTGATCCCCCGATGTCTGCCACATATCACCAGGAATATCCGGCGCCGACTTTATCACTCCTCTGCTCTCATTGGCTGTGAATATCGCCTTGGACTCCGCCATGTTGTTTTCCCGCGTGCCGAGATCACTGTTGCCATAAGCTACAAACACATATATTAGACACATAAGGCTTCATGTGATGTAACATTCGTTACCATAGAAACAAAAAGCAAAAGACTAATCAGCCCCTCGTAGATGGGAATGGAACCATTGGGTTCATAATTCTGCGCTCTCGCTCATTCTCGCATCACGGATGTGAAGGCATCCCGAGGCTTCATTCACACGGGCGCACATACACATCTGGGCAGGTATTCAGCAGCTCCCATAGGCTTCTATGGGGACCCTTGGTGCGCAAATATGTAGGAAAAGAGAGCATGTTCGATTTATTGCACACGTGTGAAATGTGCGCAGAAAATCCATAGATATGGACGAAAAATGTGCGCAAAATTGGTAGATGTGCAGAAAAAACGCAGTGAATAGAACCCAATAATATCAGTTTGTTCGTATACAGCTTCCGTTTTGCCCCATTTTGTGCATGTTTGCGCACCAAAGGGCCTCATAGAAGTCTATGGGAGGAGCGCGAATGCGCATGCAGTATGCAAGGTAATACGCGGAAAACAGCACAAACCTGCTAGCCTTTTAAATCAGGGCGGTGGGTGTTGCGCGGACATGTGACCCGGCGTGCGCAAACAACGTGCAGACACACATATCAACCTTGTTCATGGAGCAAATATGTTGCGCTGAAGTGTTTGCATTGGCGCACATGCCCGTGTGAAGACTTGTAAGGTGCCATGTCCCGTCCGTGTGCTGTGCCATGCATGTGCGCAAAAAACAAAGCGAGATGCTCTATTTTCGTGTGCATTTGCGCTTCTAAGGCACCGTAGGAGTATATGAGGGCGCGCAAATGCGTACCAGATTCCCTTGAAATTGCGCAATAAACTGCAATTTAGTGGGGGACTGATTAGCTGATTAGCTGTACAGCCCTATGAACGGCCCCCGGCGGCAGAAGGTACAGTGAACAGCGCAGATACGTACGTGATAGCACGATCCGCACTGCGCTAAAGGTTTCTGCGCCTACACTTATCTGAAGGAGCAGCTAACCGATCCGTCTGAAGCCCGGGAGGTTTATAATGGTGGTCTGCCTCAGGTTTAAACAGAAATGTTCCTTTTCACTGACAGCAAGCAGAGATTTGGGGAAAGAACGTCTCATTCCACATTGGTTAAGTTGTATTGTATTATTTATTGGACGCCGGCCCTTTAATGCGAGGCCTGACACTAATTACATTAGAATCTTGGCGGGGCGGTGCGGTGGAGCCGGTGAGCGCTCGTGGCGCGGGGCTGAATATTTGGCTCGTGAACAGTATTTTTTAATGCGAGTTGGTTCTGTGTCAAAGCAAACGACTCTCACAAAGTGATGCGTAGGAGCGGCCGCCATCGCTCTCCGGGGTCATTACCGTCGCAGGAGAGCTTTTATTTCTGGCCACGTATAAGAATTCACTGGGAGCTGAAGAGGAAATCTGATGATGAGGAGGGAGATGAAGCAGAGCCCAGGAGGCGCAGAACGGCCGACCGCGGGGGTGACAGAACAGGCGGAGGGCGAGGACGGCGACACGTTACATGGTTACTACATCTGAGCCGCTATTAAAGGGCCGGCGTCCAGTCTTCTCTAACAGGGATTAAAAGTTCTGCAACTTCGAACAAATGTTGTCCTCCCATTTCTCACCATATTCAAAATCTCTGCTTGTCATCAGTGAATGGAAAAATGATTGCTTTACTGCCAGAGCCTGTACAGACCCGAGACACCCCACAACTGAGGGTTTGTTACAGAGGAAGCCATCCCAGATAATTCTTTTCCGTGACCCTGGGGGGGGGGGGGGTTGGCGGAGGGGATGAACGCTTAAACTTTGGAATGGGGAACTTTGCAGCAGCAGAAACCTTCCCCATATGCAATGGAGATCAGAACATTAAAGCCCCGCCCTTTACGCAAGCCACACCTGTTTGTGAAAGCCACACCCCTTTCATGAAAGCCAACCCTCTACTTATTCCAGCGGCAGATGGAAGGGACCAACGTGGGGCGCATATTAGCCTTTTACACCTCACCTCTACTCGAGCCAACCCATATAACCAATCACTGGGAAGGAGTAAATCCAAACAGCCAATCAGGTTGCGAATGGTGTGGGGTGGGGTGCAGTCCCAAAATTTTCCCTTCATTCCGCTGCGGGTTTTGTGGCTCTTTAAAAGCACAAATGTTGCGAAGTCGGAGCCGCTGATAAATGCACTTCTAATAGTCACAGACCCTCCAGCATGGATGCCCCCATTATATGTCAGGGGCCCTTTAACAAGGATTTGGTGTCTGAGACCCCCTAACAACCCCTACAATCAGTGGTCGTTCATGGGGTGGGGCTGGTCATAACTTATCACGCCCCTTAATGGAAGTGACATATCATACGGCCCCCAGTGGGACCATCCATGTAGATGAGATCTGCTCTACCAGTCCCAGGACCCCTCTGAACCCTGGCCCGATGTGAGGAGCAGTTGGCATGGTCCGCGCTGCTGTCACCATGACACCTTCTCCTCTGTATCCGCAGTGATGGTTATGAGGAGTTTGCTATGGCAGGATCTTGGGGTCACCAGTGATGGCTGCAAGTATAGCGGCCAAGAGATAATGGGGCCCCTCCAGAATGTTCTATGGCAGCGTCCGAGGAGCGGGCCCACAGCCGAGGAGATAACAGGGTAGATAAGGCCGTGTCACGGGGCTCTATCATGTCCTCCCCTGGGGGTAGCTCAGGACCCGACCAAGTTACTGCTGGGGGAGGTCACAGGGGAAAAGTAACCAGGAGTTACCTTAACTCCTTTCCGCCCCATGACATAACGGTAAGTCATGGGAGCGGGGTACTTCACGCAAAATGACATACGCTTACGTCATGGGGATAGCGCGAGATCATAGCAGCGGGAGCCGGCTGTCACTAGTAGCTGGCGTCCTGCTGCAACAGCGGGGGGCATCGGAGATGCGCCCCCCCCCCGCTGTTAACCCCTTCCCTGCTGCGATCTAAGTAGATTGCGGCAGGGAAAGGGTTCACAGAGGGAGCACGCTTCCTCTGTGACTCCATCTGGCTCTCACGATAACATCACAAGAGCCCGGCTGGTTGCTATGGCAACAGGGCACCAGATACCGGCGTCCTGTATTGTCATAGCCTGTGATCACTATAGTAAGCAATAAGGCATGGCAGGAGAGAAGTCCAGCCATGCCTTATCGCAGCGATCTGCAGTGCTGCAGTAAAAGTCCCTCAGAGGGACACAGATGGTGTAAAAAAAAGAGAAAAATAAAGTACAAAAAATAAAAATGTTAAAAAAACATTTTTTATGCTTTTTCTCATATTAGCATAAAAAAAATTAAAAATCCCACATATTTGGTATCGACGCGTCCATAGCAACACGTACAATACATTGAATATCCTTTTTATCCTGCATGGCTAAAAGCGATAAAAAAAATGCTTAAAAAACGGAGGCAAAATGCTAATTTTTACCATTTTTCCTCTCAAAAAACGCAGTAAAAGTGAAAAAAAAAACGTGTGTACCCCATAATGGTTCCAGTAAAAACTACAGCTCGTCTCGCAAAAATAAGCCCTCAGAGCTCCGTCCATGGAAAAATAAAAAAGTTATAGCACTTTGAATGCAGTGAGTTAAGAAAAAAATAATAATGTCCAAAAAAAGGGTTTTTATTGTGAAAGTGGAAAAACCTAAAAAAAATATAAGAATTTTGGTCTCATTGTAATCGTACCGACCCGCAGAAAAAATGTAGTGCGTCATTTATGCTGCATGATTAACGCTTTTAACAAAAAAATCTCTGGCAGAATTGATGCGTTTTCTCTCCCTACGATCATAAAAAAAATAATAAAAGTTTTACAATATAGTCTATGTACCCCAAAATGGTACAAAAAAAACCTACAGATCGCCACGCAAAAAACAAGGGCTTATACGGCCGCGTTGACGGAAAAAAAAAAGTTATGGCTGTTGAAAAATGGAGATGAAAAAATACCAAAAATCGTTTGGTCCTCAACGCCAAAATAGGCCGCGTGCTTAAGGGGTTAAAGTTCTTTGTCACTCGTGACGTCACCATTCCATCCTCTGCGGTGAATCTCGATGGTGAAATAACTTAGTCCACACACAAGGAAACTTTCTGGACACACCGGGAGCCGGCGGTCGGGTCCGTTCACTGTAGCTTCAGTAAACTCCAACTTACAACAGTAGTTTGGCACGGGTACCACAAGTCAAGGTGGTGTGACAGGGAGGACTCTTGGGGCAATCCCTGTGTGTGGACTACTTTATTTCATCTGGAAGATCAGCCATAGAGGACGCAATGGTGGCATCACGAGTGACAACTGGACTTAAGGTAACCCCCTGTTACAACCCATTGGTCTCCCCAGCAGTAACTTGGTCGGGTCCCGAGCTACCCCCAGGGGAGGAGATGGTAGAGCCTTGTGATAAGACCTTTCTCTACCCCACTGCCTCCTCGGCTGTGGGCCCGCTCCTTTGGATGCTGCACAATGAGTTTAGAGTCACCATGATGTTGTTGAGGAGCCTAAGATCATCATTTATGGTTGCAAGAAGTCCAGTAATGGCTGAGAGAAGTCTGAAGTCACTAGTGATATTTCAGAGGAGTTCAGGGTCACCAGTGATGGTTGCGAGGTGTCGGGGGTCACTATTAATGGTTACACTTGTTCTGAAAGTGTCACCAGTGATGATCACCAGTGTCGGGTTTGTGCTGCTGGAGTCTGTTGTTCTACAGGGTTCCAGGAGCGTACCTTCACAGGTGAGGGATATTTTAGCTGGCTGGGTGTGGTTTGCTCTTGTCAGCCAATCCCCAGGGTCTGACTCATATATAATGACAGGCTCCTGTCAGTGTCTGTTTGCTGTCGAGGGTGAGCAGTCATGTTTCCTTCTGTGTTGCAGCTTGCTATGTGACTTGTGTCCTGTTAGCTCTATGTTACAGCTTGCTGTGTGACTTGTGTCCTGTTACCTTTGCGGTGCTGCTTGCTGTGTGGACCGTGTCCTGTGTTGCTGGATTATGTGTCTCATTAGAGTAGGGACTGCGAGACATGAGGACCTTGATCGCTGGGCTCACGGCTTAAGTGAGTTGGCCAATTCCCGAACTAATCCCTCGTACTTATATTTCAGCTATTCCATCTGCTTTACGTGCAGGGATGTTTGGTGAGTGTGTTTACCGTTTGTCCTAGGTTATGGCTGTCCGTGAGTTCACTCCGCAGTATGCCGTTCTCTGTCCAGTTGGTGTTAATGTCAGCATGTCCAGTCTGAAATCCGTTTTAGGTCCCTGTGTTGGTTACATGCCCTTCCTAGGGAACGTTTGTGTGGGTCTGGTGCTTATTTGCCCACACGAACACAACAACCAGGAGTCAAAGGTTACCAGTGATGGTTTCAAGTAATCTGGTGTCACTGTAATGCCCCAGAGTTAATGGGGCCCCTCCATAAGTATGAATGTGGTTGTCTTGTACATTTGTATTGTCAGTGTCTTTTATGCGTGTGCATTCGATGTGTATTGCACCTCTGCAGCACTGAATGGATTAATGTCTGGAAAATGTATCTTGTGTGTCACATGATCATGTTTTGTATATATGTGTTTGCAAGAGAGACTGACTAAGTGAGTCTAGGAGAGAGAGGATCTTCTTGCTTAGAGTCTGGGAGTGTGAGCCTTTTAGTGAATAGGAGAAAACTGTACCTTGTCCTGCGAGGAGCCCCAGGATGGCAGAGCCTGAGCGATGGCCTGACGTGTGTCCTGGGCCCAATCCACCCAGGCCTCTGTGCTATTAATATGGAGGACTAAGAGAGTGAGAGGAGCTGCCATGCAGTGCTGAGTGCTACAGAGAGAGAGAGAGACCAGGAACAGAACCCACAGATAACTAGGACTGTGGACTTGTCTGTCATCCTGTGAATCCTCCCTGTCACATCCTATTGTGTCTGCACCAGTGTTTTTCTGGACTGTATAAAGTTTTGAACTGCAACCTTTTATTTTGTGCAATCGAGCTCTACCGATCGTTCCCAGTTTTGCTCATAAAGTTATCTCTGCATGTGGACTATTTATTTCCCAACATCTGGATTCATCGCAGAGGACAGAACTGTGGCATCATGAGGAACAAGGACTGAAGGTAAACCTCAAACTGAGTTTTCCCCCGTGAAACTCTCCCAGCAGTAACTTGGTCGGGTCCCATGCTACCCCCAGGGAAGGAGATGGTAGAGCCCTGTGACAAGGCCTCAATCTACCCCGCTATCTCCTTGGCTGTGGGCCTGCTGTTTGGACGCTGCATCACCAGTGAGGATAGTGAGAAGTATGGCGTCACTATTTATGATCAAGAGTATGGAGCCAGTAGGGATGGTTGTGAGGAGCCTGGGGTCACCAGTGACAATAGTAAGGAGCCCTGAAGTCACCAATGATTGCTCCATGGAGTCTACAGTCATTGGTATGGTTGTGAGGAGTTTGTGGTCACCAGTGATGGTTGCAAGATGTTTGGGTCACCAAAGACAGTTGGGAAGAGTTTGGGATCTATTGATGGTTGTGAAGGGTGCAGGATCACCATTTGTGGTTGTGAGAAGTCCTAGGTCACTAGTTTTGGCTGTGAGGATTCCCAAGTCACCAGTGCCAGTGCGAGGAGTCTAGGGTCACCAGTCCTAGTTGCACTCGTTCTGTCCCGTGTCCCTCTCCCAGTGATTCTGCGTCCTCCGCGCTAACACAATTCTTCTTCTCACATTCAGAAGGCGACTGTAGACACCGGTGATGAATTCATGAATAATTATCCGGCTGCCGGCGCCTTCAGCTGCGCTCCTTTGAACAGAGCCGCTTGGAGTCGTCGCCGTCCTCTCAATGTAATGGAGAATGTTGACCTTTCTTCTCTTGGCTCCGGTTCAATCCTTCGCTCGCCCCCCCGCCGATTTGACGACTTTTAATTTTCATTTATTCATTTGATACTTTCTGGTTTTTGGTTCGGCTCCATCACTAACACCCGAAATGCAAATCTCAGCAGGAAACCCCCGATGCCCGACGCATAAGGCTCCATTATTATGGGACGTCTCCATTCATCTGATATCAGAAGACTGCTAGCAGACCCATCAGCCAGGGCACAGCGATCAGCCAGGGCACAGCGATCAGCCAGGGCACAGCAATCAGCCAGGGCACAATGATCACCCATGACATAGTGGCCATCCATTATGTAGTCATCACCCATGGCAAGGTCTGGTATGCTGCCTTGTGCTGTCATCACCCAGGACGTAGCAAGGTCTTTATGTCCTCCGCACTCTGGATCACGGTGATATGCATAGAGAACTCCATATCCACACACAGCCAAAAGTGCCAAACATCCCTACCGTATTAATGGGCATTGACCTTTGTATATTATGTCTAAGACTACAGTCACATCCAGAGCTGCATTCACAATTCTGCTTGTTTCCTGTTAGCTCTCAGACCCCAGGTGACCAACGTTATAATGGACGACTTCTCATCATCTTACATGGTAAAAGATTAAACAGCTGTGGTGGGGGACACGAACGTGACAATGGCGAGTGGCGTCCTGTCCTCGCAGCACTGACCCCCTGTAACCACCAAATCTCTCAGCATGTTCTATATTTAAACAATTGCTTTCCTGGAGGGCTTCCCTCACTGCCAAGAATGTCAACTCTGTGGCACGGTGACAGCTCCATCACCGCTCTGAGCCGCCCCGACCCCTCGCTTCTTCCCTTTCTGAATTCCTGATTTATGCGACTCAAGGGAAGATGGTGAAAGTTTTATTGTCCAATATGAGGGTCAAACTCCGAGCGATGGCGGAAATACAGCGGTGACATCACATCATAGCTCGTATACAGGCCATGGCTGAGCCATGCACAACTGAACCAAAGGGCCAGTGTCCCGTCCCCCAAGTGTCAGCATCTCATTATCCCGTCCCCAAGTGTCAGCGTGTCATTATCCCGTCCCCCAAGTATCAGCATGTCATCATTCCGTCCCCCAAGTGTCAGCGTGTCATTATCCCGTCCCCCCAAGTGTCAGTGTGTCATTATCCCGTCCCCCAAGTGTCAGCGTGTCATTATCCCGTCCCCCAAGTGTCAGCGTGTCATTTTCCCGTCCCCCCAGTGTCAGCGTGTCATTATCCCGTCCCCCAGTGTCAGCGTGTCATTATCCCGTCCCCCAGTGTCAGCGTGTCATTATCCCGTCCCCCCAGTGTCAGCCTGTCATTATCCCGTCCCCCAAGTGTCAGCGTGTTTGTATCCCGTCCCCCAAGTATCAGCGTGTCATTATCCCATCCCCCAGTGTCAGCATGTTATTATTCCGTCCCCCAAGTATCAGCATGTCATCATTCCGTCCCCCAAGAGTCAGCATGTCATTATCCCGTCCCGCAGTGTCAGCCTGTCATTATCCCGTCCGCCAAGTGTCAGTGGGTCATGATCCTGTCCCCTAAGTGTCAGCGTGTCATTATCCCGCCCCCCAAGTATCAGCTTGTCATTATCCCATCCCCCAAGTGTCAGCGTGTCATTATCCCGTCCCCCAAGTGTCAGCGTGTCATTATCCCGTCCCCCAGTGTCAGCGTATCATTATCCCGTCCCCCAGTGTCAGCGTGTCATTATCCCGTCCCCCAAGTGGCAGCGTGTCATTATCCCATCCCCCAAGTGTCATAGTGTCATTATCCCGTCCCCCAGTGTCAGCGTATCATTATCCCGTCCCCCAGTGTCAGCCTGTCATTATCCTGTCCCCCTAGTGTCAGCATGTCATTATCCCGTCCCCCAAGTGTCAGCGTGTCATTATCCCATCCCCCAAGTGTCAGCGTGTCATTATCCTGTCTCCCAAGTGTCACCGTGTCATTATCCCGTCCCCCCAAGTGTCAGCGTGTCATTATCCGGTACCCCAAGTGTCAGCGTGTCAATATCCCGTCACCCCAAGTATCAGCGTGTCATTATCCCATCCCCCAAGTATCAGCGTGTCATTATCCCGTCCCCCAGTGTCAGCGTGTCAATATACCGTCCCCCAAGTATCAGCGTGTCATTATCACGTCCCCCAAGTGTCAACGTGTCATTATCCCGTCCCCCAAGTGTCAGCGTGTCATTATCCCGTCCCCCAAGTGTCAGCGTGTCATTATCCTGTCCCCAAGTATCAGCGTGTCATTATCCCGTCCCCCAAGTGTCAGCGTGTCATTATCCCGTCCCCCCAAGTGTCAGCGTGTCATTATCCCGTCCCCCAGTGTCAGCGTGTCAATATACCGTCCCCCAAGTATCAGCGTGTCATTATCACGTCCCCCAAGTGTCAACGTGTCATTATCCCGTCCCCCAAGTGTCAGCGTGTCATTATCCTGTCCCCAAGATTCAGCGTGTCATTATCCCGTCCCCCAAGTGTCAGCGTGTCATTATCCCGTCCCCCCAAGTGTCAGCGTGTCACTATCCCGTCCCCCAAGTGTCAGCGTGTCATTATCTCATCCCCCCAAGTATCAGCGTGCCATTATCCCGCCCCCAAGTATCAGCGTGTCATTATCCGGTCCCCCAAGTGTCAGCTTGTCATTATCCTGTCCCTGAAGTGTCAGCGTGTCATTATCCCATCCCCCAAGTATCAGCGTGTCATTGTCCCGTCCCCCAAGTGTCAGCATGTCATTATCCCATCCCCCAAGTATCAGCCTGTTATTATCCCGTCCCCCTAGTGTCAGCGTGTCATTATCCCGTCCCCCCAGTGTCAGCGTGTTATTATCCCTTCCCCCAAGTGTCAGCGTGTCATTATCCCGTCCCCCAAGTGTCAGCGTGTCATTATCCCGTCCCCCAAGTGTCAGCATGTCATTATCCTGTCCCCCAAGTGTCAGCGTGTCATTTTCTGGTCCCCCAAGTGTTAGCGTGTCATTATCCCGTCCCCCCAAGTATCAGCGTGTGATTATCCCGTCCCCCAAGTGTCAACGTGTCATTATCCCGTCCCCCAAGTATCAGCATGTCATTATCCCGTCCCCCCAAGTGTCAGCGTGTCACTATCCCGTCCTTCAAGTGTCAGCGTGTCATTATCCCGTCCCCCAAGTGTCAGCGTGTCATTATCCGGTCCCCCAAGTATCAGCGTGTCATTATCCCGTCCCTCAAATGTCAGCGTGTCATTATCCCGTCCCCCAAGTATCAGCGTGTCATTATCCCATCCCCCAAGTATCAGCGTGTCATTATCCCGTCCCCCAAGTGTCAACGTGTCATTATCCCGTCCCCCAAGTGTCAGTGTGTCATTATACCGTCCCCCCAAGTGTCAGCGTGTCACTATCCCGTCCCCCAAGTATCAGCGTGTCATTATCCCGTCCCCCAAGTGTCAGCGTGTCATTATCCCGTCCCCAAGTATCAGCGTGTCATTATCCCGTCCCCAAGTATCAGCGTGTCATTATCCCGTCCCCCAAGTATCAGCGTGTCATTATCCCGTCCCCCAAGTATCAGCGTGTCATTATCCCGTCCCCCAAGTGTCAGCGTGTCATTATCCCATCCCCCCAACTGCCAGCGTGTTATTATCCCGTCCCCCAAGTGTCAGCGTGTCATTATCCTGTCCCCCAAGTGTCAGCGTGTCATTATCCCGTCCCCCAAGTTTTAGCGTGTCATTATCCCGTCCCCCAAGTATCAGCCTGTCATTATCCCGTCCCCCCAAGTATCAGCGTGTCATTATCCTGTCCCCCAAGTATCAGCGTGTCATTATCCTGTCCCCCAAGTGTCAGCGTGTCATTATCTTGTCCCCCAAGTGTCAGCGTGTCATTATCCCGTCCCCCAAGTGTCAGCGTGTCATTATCCCGTCCCCCAAGTGTCAGCGTGTCATTATCCCGTCCCCCAAGTATCAGCATGTCATTATCCCGTCCCTTAAGTGTCAGCGTGTCATTATCCCGTCCCCCAAGTGTCAGCGTGTCATTATCCCGCCCCCCAAGTGTCAGCGTGTCATTATCCCATCCCCCAAGTGTCAGCGTGTCATTATCCCGTCCCCCAAGTGTCAGCGTGTCATTACCCCTTCCCTTAAGTGTCAGCGTGTCATTATCCCATCCCCCAAGTGTCAGCGTGTCATTATCCCGTCCCCCAAGTATCAGCGTGTCATTATCCCGTCCCCCAAGTATCAGCGTGTCATTATCCCATCCCCCCAAGTATCAGCGTGTCATTATCCCGTCCCCCAAGTATCAGCGTGTCATTATCCTGTCCCCCAAGTGTCACCGTGTCATTATCCTGTCCCCCAAGTGTCAGCGTGTCATTATCCCGTCCCCCAAGTGTCAGCGTGTCATTATCCCGTCCCCCAAGTGTCAGCGTGTCATTATCCCGTCCCCCAAGTGTCAGCATGTCATTATCCTGTCCCCCAAGTATCAGCGTGTCATTATTCCGTCCCCCAAGTATCAGCGTGTCATTATCCCATCCCCCCAAGTATCAGCATGTCATTATCCCGTCCCCCAAGTATCAGCGTGTCATTATCCCGTCCCCCAAGTATCAGCGTGTCATTATCCTGTCCCCCAAGTGTCACCGTGTCATTATCCTGTCCCCCAAGTGTCAGCGTGTCATTATCCCGTCCCCCGAATGTCAGCGTGTCATTATCCCGTCCCCCAAGTGTCACCGTGTCATTATCCTGTCCCTCAAGTGTCAGCGTGTCATTATCCCGTCCCCCAGTGTCAGCGTGTCATTATTCCGTCCCCCAAATATCAGCGTGTCATTATCCCGTCCCCCAAGTATCAGCGTGTCATTATCCCGTCCCCCAAATATCAGCGTGTCATTATCCCGTCCCCCAAGTATCAGTGTGTCATTATCCTGTCCCCCAAGTTTCAGCGTGTCATTATCCCGTCCCCCAAGTATCAGTGTGTCATTATCCCGTCCCCCAAGTATCAGTGTGTCATTGTCCCGTCCCCCAAGTATCAGTGTGTCATTATCCCGTCCCCCAAGTGTCAGCGTGTCATTATCCTGTCCCCCAAGTGTCAGCGTGTCATTATCCCAACCCCCAAGTGTCAGCGTGTCATTATCCCGTCCCCCCAAGTGTCAGCGTGTCATTATCCCGTCCCCCAAGTGTCAGCGTGTCATTATCCCGTCCCCCAAGTGTCAGCGTGTTATTATCCCATCCCCTAAGTATCAGCGTGTCATTATCCTGTCCCCCAAGTATCAGTGTGTCATTATCCCATCCCCCAAGTGTCAGCGTGTCATTATCCCGTCCCCCAGGTGTCAGCGTGTCATTATCCCGTCCCCCAGTGTCAGCGTGTCATTATCCCGTCCCCCAAGTATCAGCGTGTCATTATCCTGTCCACCAAGTGTCGGCGTGTCATTATCCCGTCCCCCAAGTATCAGCGTGTCATTATCCCGTCCCCCAAGTATCAGCGTGTCATTATCCCGTCCCCCAAGTATCAGCGTGTCATTATCCTGTCCCCCAAGTGTCAGCGTGTCATTATCCTGTCCCCCAAGTATCAGCGTGTCATTATTCCGTCCCCCAAGTATCAGCGTGTCATTATCCCATCCCCCCAAGTATCAGCATGTCATTATCCCGTCCCCCAAGTATCAGCGTGTCATTATCCCGTCCCCCAAGTATCAGCGTGTCATTATCCTGTCCCCCAAGTGTCACCGTGTCATTATCCTGTCCCCCAAGTGTCAGCGTGTCATTATCCCGTCCCCCGAATGTCAGCGTGTCATTATCCCGTCCCCCAAGTGTCACCGTGTCATTATCCTGTCCCTCAAGTGTCAGCGTGTCATTATCCCGTCCCCCAGTGTCAGCGTGTCATTATTCCGTCCCCCAAATATCAGCGTGTCATTATCCCGTCCCCCAAGTATCAGCGTGTCATTATCCCGTCCCCCAAATATCAGCGTGTCATTATCCCGTCCCCCAAGTATCAGTGTGTCATTATCCTGTCCCCCAAGTTTCAGCGTGTCATTATCCCGTCCCCCAAGTATCAGTGTGTCATTATCCCGTCCCCCAAGTATCAGTGTGTCATTATCCCGTCCCCCAAGTATCAGTGTGTCATTATCCCGTCCCCCAAGTGTCAGCGTGTCATTATCCTGTCCCCCAAGTGTCAGCGTGTCATTATCCCAACCCCCAAGTGTCAGCGTGTCATTATCCCGTCCCCCCAAGTGTCAGCGTGTCATTATCCCGTCCCCCAAGTGTCAGCGTGTCATTATCCCGTCCCCCAAGTGTCAGCGTGTTATTATCCCATCCCCTAAGTATCAGCGTGTCATTATCCTGTCCCCCAAGTATCAGTGTGTCATTATCCCATCCCCCAAGTGTCAGCGTGTCATTATCCCGTCCCCCAGGTGTCAGCGTGTCATTATCCCGTCCCCCAGTGTCAGCGTGTCATTATCCCGTCCCCCAAGTATCAGCGTGTCATTATCCTGTCCACCAAGTGTCGGCGTGTCATTATCCCGTCCCCCAAGTATCAGCGTGTCATTATCCCGTCCCCCAAGTATCAGCGTGTCATTATCCCGTCCCCCAAGTATCAGCGTGTCATTATCCTGTCCCCCAAGTGTCAGCGTGTCATTATCCCGTCCCCCAAGTATCAGCGTGTCATTATCCCGTCCCCCAAGTGTCAGCGTGTCATTATCCTGTCCCCCAAGTGTCAGCGTGTCATTATCCCGTCCCCCAAGTATCAGCGTGTCATTATCCCATCCCCCAAGTGTCAGCGTGTCATTATCCCGTCCCCCAAGTGTCGGCGTGTCATTATCCCGTCCCCCAAGTATCAGCGTGTCATTATCCCGTCCCCCAAGTATCAGCGTGTCATTATCCCGTCCCCCAAGTGTCAGCATGTCATTATCCCGTCCCCCAAGTGTCAGCGTGTCATTTATGGTCTACATAGAAGTAGAGGAATACTGGAGCGTCCAGACATTGGACACACTCACGGATGTGAACCCAGCAGTATTCAGGAACGTTCTATGTTCGGCGCTGCGGAATATGTCAGTGTTGTATAAGTTGCATCGCTGACTCCACATTGCAGCCTAGGAAGCTCCCTGTGAGATGAACCGTGAATATAGCGTGGTTGGATGGCGGTGGCGGGCGTGTTACTGCTGATTATAGGATCACATCCGGGACATCTGGTTGATCCGAGCTGACGGTATGAATAGTCCAGTGTGCGTCGCTTGTCCTCTCTGCGCCATTACCACCAATGAAGCTGCAGTTCTACCTCCTCGCCCTCCCAGGATCATTGGGACACAGGTAAAGACAGTGTGAGAAACCTCAAAGTGTCTGGGCTTAGCAGCACGTGCACGAAATACTGAGCTGTAAGCCGCAGAACACGAGGTTAATGGCCTCCACATGCTGCAGCCCGTAATATCTCCCTTATGGGACGCTTATCAAAGACGCTATAGAGAAGCGGCCGCATACCAGCAACTCAAGTTTAAAGGGAATTCCTACCTTGAATAACGGAGTCTTGGAGGCTCCAGCGCTCGTCTTCTGGAGAAGTCGTTCCTTCCATAGAAAATAGATTACATTTCATTCATCTTCTGTGGCGGCGAAGGCGTAAAATGGGCGCTCTAACTACAGCGGATGATGTGTCACCTCCTGAGAACAAGTGTTTCCTTCACTCCACACCGTGAATGTCTATAATGGTGGGAAGAAATTGTCAAACATCTTGCCATGTTGTATGAGCGTCTGGTTTGTGGCTCCAGATGCCCCCACAAAGTCACACTCATGGTGCCCGAAGGCAAAGTGACGGCCTGCGCTACCTGAGGGCACCAGAGGGAAAGACTGAAGAAAATCAGTCCTTTACACCAAATCAGTGCAGGGCAAGACAGCGAGGCCACGGAATACCCCATCATCAAAGGCTGGTGGGATGCTCTGACCTCCAAATATGGGTCACCCAAAAGGTCTTTATGGATGAAGATGGAGGGTTTAAGAGAAACTCCACCTTAATATCACCTACCACCATCATAGAGACTACATAGACTCTGTCATCCTAATCCAAGAAGATGTATCAAGTGGGGACCACAAGGCTCTGTCCTGGGCCCAGTGTGGGTCAACATTGTTATAATAATCTGGAGGAGGGAATTGTGGGAAACTGATCAAATGTGCCGACGACACAAAGCTTTGAGGGATAGCTAACACTAGAGAGAGAGACAGAGGATAGATCACAGACTGAACATGAGTCAACAATGTGATGCAGCAGCCAAAAAGGCAAACACAGTTCTGGGATGTATTAAGAGAAGCATAGAGTCTAGATCACGTGAGGTCATTATCCCCCTCTACTCTTCCTTAGTCAGACCTCATCTGGAATACTGGGTCCAGTTCTGGGCACCCCACTTTATACAAGACATAGACAAACTGGAGCAAGTTCAGAGAAGAGTTACCAAGATGGTGAGCGGTCTGCAAATCATGTCCTATGAGGAACGGGTAAAGGATCTGGGACTGTTTAGCAGAAGAGAAGGCTGAGAGGAGACTTAATAGCGGTCTACAAATATCTGAAGGGCTGTCACAGTGCAGAGGGATCAGCCCTATTCTCATCTGCACAAGGAAAGACTAGAAGCAATGGGATGAAACCGTAAGGGAGGAAACACAGATTAGATATTAGACAGTGAGGGGATCAATGAGTGGAACAGGTTACCACGGGAGGTGGGGAGTTCTCCTTCAATGGAAGTCTTCAGAGGCGGACAGACATCTGTCTGGGATGATTTAGTGATCCTGCACTGAGCAGGGGGTGGGACCCGATGACCCCGGAGGACTCGATGACCCTGAAGGACCCGATGACCCCGGAGGACCCGATGACCCTGGAGGACCTGATGACCCAGGAGGTCCCTTCCAACTCTACCATTCTAAGATTCTAGAATCCCTGCCTTTTATTAAGCCCCTGGCCCTCTCACAATTGGCGCTTCCCTGCATGGAAATTACTCCCGTCAACACAGAGTGCAACATAAAATCACGTGACAGGTTTTCCGTGGATCAGTTTCTGTGTGAAACCACATTAGATGGAAGATCCAGCGATCGGAGCGACTTCCAGCGAGGCCGGTCATCGGTGCTAGACTAGCCGGGGTCTCACCGCCAACCGCGGGGGGGTTCTCATGTAACGGTGTGGAGAGTATACAGAGAATGGCGCGATCAAGGAAAACATCCAGCAAAAGGGGATCCTGCGGGGGGAAACAACTCATCCCTGAAAGGGGTCGGAGGAGGATGTCAGGAATCGTTTGGACAAACAGGCTGCACAGTCAGCTGAATACAACGCTGGAGCTCCAACTAACGTGTCCGAACGCACAACTCGCCGTTCCTCCGCACGGATGGTATAACAGCGGGCGACCAGTTCAGGCGCCATTGTGTCTAAGAGAAACAGAAAGACTCCAGCGGGCAAAAGAGCGCAAAACTTGTATCACTGAGCAGCGGAAGAACATCTCCTGGTCAGAGGGAGCCAGATTTATGTGCTGATGGAGGTCAGAATTTGGCACAAGCAGCATGAATCGCTGACCCCTTCCTGTCAGCCGGTCAGAACAGGTCAGGACCGCCATCTAAACTGCAGGGACTACAAGAAGCTTCCTGTCCGCAGGGGCCGGTATTCCTTCAGAATGTATTTATCACCTTATGGGATCTACACCGCAATGAACTGCTGTGGTTATGAAGGCCAAAGAAGGTCCAACGCGACTAGATGGGGGGGGGGGGGGTAATAAAGGAACGGTCAGTTCCATGCCGAAGTGATGACATCACTATGTAATTATCCTGATGTGTAGTTTTGCCCCCACATTTCCGCTGTTCTCTTCTGTAGCTCTGAGCCTTCTGGATTTTGCCATTCAGGGTGTCAGAAAAGCAGGGTGACAACTCCGAGAGGCTCTTATAGCGGCCAGAACTGCTGATTGTGTTAAAGCAGAAACACTAATGACGCCCCAAATCACCGAGTATTCTTATGTGGAAACACATTCACTTCTGTCCAGCCAGAAAGGCAAAACACTGATGATGAGGAGGAGGATAATAAGGAGGATTATGAGGATGATGAAGATGGTGATGATGAGGATGATGAAGATGGTGATGATGAGGATGATGCTAAGCAGGATGATGAGGATGATGCTAAGGTCCCTTTCACAGGCCGTATGCGTTTTCCGGTCGCCAGTACTTGCTGTAAAACGCACAAATGAAGAATAGCCGCGATCAAGTCCCGCAGTTTAGCCGCGTATTTTCAGCCGTTCACACGGGCGGCTGCGGCGTATCGGCAAAAAAACACGCTGCAGCGCGGAAATCCTTCGATCGGCAGAAATCCTCACAATGACTGCTAATGCTTAAGCAGAGCCAGCTGACATCTTTTCCCGGCGTTGGACGCGGCTAAACTCCCTCCCCCTCTGTTTTTTTCAACTCCCATAGGAGTCTATGGGAGCTTCCGCGTATCTCGGCCAGAGACAGGGACAGCCCTGGAGTGGAGGAAGTATATTTTGGTTGCGCAAACACACAGCGTATTTACACAATTGAACTGCGCAGACTCCCGTGTGAACGAGCCCCCAGGAGGTTTATGTAACGCCCAATAATCCACTTGGGGATTCGCCATGTGGCGGTAGCTTTGCATGCACTGACTATAGTCATGACGGTGATGTCCCAGCAGCCTCTTTGGGGGGAGGAGTCTAGATTGGCGCAGATGATCCTCACCTCCCAGCTGCACTTTTGTCACCCCCATTGGGACCTCACTGAGGGGGTTACGTTACCCCATACCTCAGATTAGTTGGATGTCAATAAGGTGACGGAGCCGCAGGACTATCGCCACCATGTTCAGCCAGATTGTGACCGTGATAACCCCGCGCCGCACGCAGGTTTGATGAGGTGACCTTTGACCTTCCATTTTTTGGCAGTAATAAAAATTACATTTCTGGAGCGGCCGCGACATTTCAGGGTAAATTCAATTACCACCATTTTATCTGCGCGTTGTGAGAGTTCAGGCCGTAACCTCACCTCTGGGCGGGCGTGTGTCCTCCGCTCTCACCGGCGGCTGGGACTCATTAGCCTGACCTGTAATTGGTCACTTATGTGACTTCAGGCACTTGTGACCTGCGGCTGACAGCAGGGGGGTCAACTCATAGAAAGTCTGAGTCCTTGTAGAATGAACACTTCTGCAATTTTCTAACATACTTTGCACTTCATTTGCAACATATCTGCTTGCTGTCAGTGAATTGAAACATTCTTATGTAATCCAAAAGCTGAAAACTGCCCTGAGCTAGTTCTGATCACACAACTGAGGGGTTGTTACAATTGTATCCAATATAGTCCCTCCTCTGTCAGACTCCAGACAGACATTTAAGGGCGAATAGACACTGCATATTACATGTGTAATACGGAGGGCTGAATCAATACGCTGCATATTACATGTGTAATACGGAGGGCTGAATCAATACGCTGCATATTACATGTGTAATACGGAGGGCTGAATCAATACGCTGCATATTACATGTGTAATACGGAGGGCTGAATCAATACGCTGCATATTACATGTGTAATACGGAGGGCTGAATCAATACGCTGCATATTACATGTGTAATACGGAGGGCTGAATCAATACGCTGCATATTACATGTGTAATACGGAGGGCTGAATCAATACGCTGCATATTACATGTGTAATACGGAGGGCTGAATCGCCATTGATTGGCATTGAGGCTTTCAAACCAATGTTTTTCACATATTTATGCGCATGTCCTGGTTTGGTTCTTATTCCGGACTGACCTAGCCCTCTGAAGTCAATGGGATTGTGGAAATACGCACTGAAGTTGCGAATAATGTGAATTTGCGCATTAAATCAATAGACCCGCTTGCATTTTTTTGTGAGCATAAAAAAAGATGTTAATCCGCGCAGAAAAGAAGCCATCAGGGCGGATAAAAGGGAGAATGAAGAGAGAACACGGCATATACAGAGACCGGAAACTCATCAGGGGCAACATCAGCTTTGAAAAACTCCATCCAGACGTCACCCTTACACCTCCAGCACTGCAGGGCGGCAGAGCTAACAACTGAGCCGCCCCACCATGTAGCGCTGGGTTTAGGCCTCTCTCACACGGGTGACAGCGATATCGGCACAAGAAAATCTCAGCGACATCACAGCTGTGTTCTGTGCGAAATCGCTGCATTTAATCGCGGCGATATAGCGATTTAGTAGCGCTCTTTTTCCAGGATTTTTGGGGGTGGGGGGCTTGAAATATAAGACCTACCCCGAAAAAAAGCCCTGGCTACATTAAAAAAAACCCAAAACCAATACATCACCTAGCAGGCTCTGTCCGCCCAGCCGCACGCCTCCTCCGAAGCTCCGGACACTTGTCTGCAGTCTTCAGACAGAGCTTCCTGGTCAGGGGCTTCAAAAATCCCGCCTCCAAGAAGCGCTGACTCTAATTGGTTCTCGAGCGCCGCGACTCAGCCAAGCACAGCAGCGCTCAATGAACCAATCACAGCCATGCAACACTAAGGAAGGCTCGATAGGGAAACACGGGCTACAAAACATGGCAAATTGTGGCAACACTCAGCTTGATGAGATTTTTTCCCCTTGTAATATTGCAGCGTACAAAACGTCGCTCCTGTGAAGGAACCCTCCCGTGGGAAAACAGGGGCTTCATGTCACCCGTATGTCAGCGGCCCTAGGTCGGACAGCCACTGGCGTTTTTTCTCTCTTGCGCTGCGAGAGCAAGTGAAAACACTCGCCTCGCAGCGTGAGAAAAACGCCGGGATGACGCTGGGATATTGCCAGTATTTTCAATGGGGCACCGGCAGCAGCGCAGCCCCATTGAAAAGATAAGGAGAATACTGTGGACTTCTGCCACAGCTGTGACAGCTGTGGCAGAAGTGCAGCATGCTATCCCATTGCTTTCAATGGGATTGGCGCTGCTGCCGGTACCATTGAAAGCAGTGGTTTGTGGCAAACCCCGCAGTATGATTTTCGGGGAAGGGCTTGAAATATAAGCCCTTCCCTGAAAATCATCATTACTGGTGAAAAAAAGAAAAAAAAATTTACTCACCTCTCCGCTGCTCAGGCATGTCCTCCGGCTGGCTCCCCGACACTGCTGTCCAGCACTTTCAGCAGCCAGGGATTTAAAAATCCCCACCTCCTGAAAGGGCTGTGCTGATTGGCTGAGGGCTCGGCCAATTACAGCTAGTGCTTAGCTATTCATGAATATTCTCCTTCCTGCATCAAGATACTGGGATATTCTCACCTTGACGTCAGGAAGGAGAATATCCCGATGCGCTTGATATCCCGCGCATGCGCAGTAAAGAGAGGGTGACGCCGGATACATGCTAGGACCATGTGGAACATGGAGGGAGCCTGAGGTATGTAGTTGTGATTTAAGCATAATGGAAAGTTACCAGACATGGAGGAGTATTGGCTCGGGTGATTAGGACTGTGTTACACCTGCAGATCTGTTCTGATGATTGGTGGTGGGTTTTTGTAAAGGATTTATATATTTGGATGTATGTGATCAAACTGTATTCTGCTTGACAAAGACCCCGAGCGGGTCGAAACGTCGCCTTTTATGGAGGAATAAATTGCATGTTGATTTGATACGCCTGGAATGCTGTCATCCTCTTTATATATACTAGATGATCCATAGGAGGCTCGGGCTCAGACTCCCAACTTTGACGTGCATTCATAGACCCGTAGGTCTGAACGTATCATCTATATTCCCTGAAGTGTGCTGCAAATTATTTGTGTTTTACTATGATGGAAGGTACCTGTGATACAATGTAACTATGATGGAAGGTACCTGTGATACAATGTAACTATGATGGAAGGTACCTGTGATACAATGTAACTATAATGGAAGGTACCTGTGATACAATGTAACTATGATGGAAGGTACCTGTGATACAATGTAACTATGATGGAAGGTACCTGTGATACAATGTAACTATGATGGAAGGTACCTGTGATACAATGTAACTATGATGTAAGATACCTGTGATACAATGTAACTATGATGGAAGGTACCTGTGATACAATGTAACTATGATGTAAGATACCTGTGATACAATGTAACTATGATGGAAGGTACCTGTGATACAATGTAACTATGATGGAAGGTACATGTGATACAATGTAACTATGATGTTAGGTACCTGTGATACAATGTAACTATGATGTTAGGTACCTGTGATACAATGTAACTATGATGTAATATATATGTGATACAATGTAACTATGATGGAAGTAAGATACCTGTGATACAATGTAACTATTATGGAAGGTACCTGTGATACAATGTAACTATGATGTAAGGTACCTGTGATACAATGTAACTATGATGTAAGGTACCTGTGATACAATGTAACTATGATGGAAGGTACCTGTGATACAATGTAACTATGATGGAAGGTACCTGTGATACAATGTAACTATGATGGAAGGTACCTGTGATACAATGTAACTATGATGGAAGGTACCTGTGATACAATGTAACTATGATGGAAGGTACCTGTGATACAATGTAACTATGATGGAAGGTACCTGTGATACAATGTAACTATATTGTAATATATCTGTGATACAATGTAACTATGATGGAAGGTACCTGTGATACAATGTAACTATGATGGAAGGTACCTGTGATACAATGTAACTATGATGGAAGGTACCTGTGATACAAAGTAACTATGATGGAAGGTACCTGTGATACAATGTAACTATTATGGAAGGTACCTGTGATACAATGTAACTATGATGGAAGGTACCTGTGATACAATGTAACTATGATGGAAGGTACCTGTGATACAATGTAACTATGATGGAAGCTATCTGTAATACATTGTAACTATGATGGAAGGTACCTGTGATACAATGTAACTATTATGGAAGGTACCTGTGATACAATGTAACTATGATGGAAGGTACCTGTGATACAATGTAACTATGATGGAAGGTACCTGTGATACAATGTAACTATATTGTAATATATCTGTGATACAATGTAACTATGATGGAAGGTACCTGTGATACAATGTAACTATGATGGAAGGTACCTGTGATACAATGTAACTATGATGGAAGGTACCTGTGATACAAAGTAACTATGATGGAAGGTACCTGTGATACAATGTAACTATTATGGAAGGTACCTGTGATACAATGTAACTATGATGGAAGGTACCTGTGATACAATGTAACTATGATGGAAGGTACCTGTGATACAATGTAACTATGATGGAAGCTATCTGTAATACATTGTAACTATGATGGAAGGTACCTGTGATACAATGTAACTATTATGGAAGGTACCTGTGATACAATGTAACTATGATGGAAGGTACCTGTGATACAATGTAAATATGATGGAAGGTACCTGTGATACAATGTAACTATGATGTAAGCTATCTGTAATACATTGTAACTATGATGGAAGGTACATGTGATACAATGTAACTATGATGGAAGTTACCTGTGATACAATGTAACTATAATGGAAGGTACCTGTGATACAATGTAACTATGATGGAAGGTACCTGTGATACAATGTAACTATGATGTAATATATCTGTGATACAATGTAACTATGATGGAAGGTACCTGTGATACAATGTAACTATATTGTAATATATCTGTGATACAATGTAACTATGATGGAAGGTACCTGTGATACAATGTAACTATGATGGAAGGTACCTGTGATACAATGTAACTATGATGGAAGGTACCTGTGATACAATGTAACTATGATGGAAGGTACCTGTGATACAATGTAACTATGATGGAAGGTACCTGTGATACAATGTAACTATGATGGAAGGTACCTGTGATACAATGTAACTATGATGGAAGGTACCTGTGATACAATGTAACTATGATGGAAGGTACCTGTGATACAATGTAACTATGATGGAAGGTACATGTGATACAATGTAACTATGATGGTAGGTACCTGTGATACAATGTAACTATATTGTAATATATCTGTGATACAATGTAACTATGATGGAAGGTACCTGTGATACAATGTAACTATATTGTAATATATCTGTGATACAATGTAACTATGATGGAAGGTACCTGTGATACAATGTAACTATGATGGAAGGTACCTGTGATACAATGTAACTATGATGGAAGGTACCTGTGATACAATGTAACTATGATGGAAGGTACCTGTGATACAATGTAACTATGATGGAAGGTACCTGTGATACAATGTAACTATGATGGAAGGTACATGTGATACAATGTAACTATGATGGAAGGTACCTGTGATACAATGTAACTATTATGGAAGGTACCTGTGATACAATGTAACTATATTGTAATATATCTGTGATACAATGTAACTATGATGGAAGGTACCTGTGATACAATGTAACTATGATGTAAGGTACCTGTGATACAATGTAACTATGATGGAAGGCACCTGTGATACAATGTAACTATGCTGTAAGCTATCTGTAATACATTGTAACTATGATGGAAGGTACCTGTGATACAATGTAACTATGATGTAATATATCTGTGATACAATGTAACTATGATGGAAGGTACCTGTGATACAATGTAACTATGATGTAAGCTATCTGTAATACATTGTAACTATGATGGAAGGTACCTGTGATACAATGTAACTATATTGTAATATATCTGTGATACAATGTAACTATAATGGAAGGTACCTGTGATACAATGTAACTATGATGTAAGGTACCTGTGATACAATGTAACTATGATGGAAGGCACCTGTGATACAATGTAACTATGCTGTAAGCTATCTGTAATACATTGTAACTATGATGGAAGGTACCTGTGATACAATGTAACTATGATGTAAGCTATCTGTAATACATTGTAACTATGATGGAAGGTACCTGTGATACAATGTAACTATGATGGAAGGTACCTGTGATACAATGTAACTATTATGGAAGGTACCTATGATACAATGTAACTATGATGGAAGGTACCTGTGATACAATGTAACTATGATGGAAGGTACCTGTGATACAATGTAACTATGATGTAAGGTACCTGTGATACAATGTAACTATTATGTAAGATACCTGTGATACAATGTAACTATTATGGAAGGTACCTGTGATACAATGTAACTATAATGTAACATATCAGGGATACAATGTAACTATGATGTAACATATCAGTGATACAATGTAACTATTATGTAACATATCAGTGATACAATGTAACTATAATGTAACATATCAGGGATACAATGCAACTATGAGGGAAGGTACCTGTGATACAATGTAACTATGATGTAATATATCTGTGATACAATGTAACTGTAATGTAAGATACCTGTGATACAATGTAACTATGATGTAAGGTACCTGTGATACAATGTAACTATGATGGAAGGTACCTGTAATACAATGTAACTATGATGGAAGGTACCTGTGATACAATATAACTATGATAGAAGGTACCTGTGATACAATGTAACTATGATAGAAGGTACCTGTGATACAATGTAACTATGATGTCATATATCTGTGATACAATGTAACTATGATGGAAGGTACCTATGATACAATGTAACTATGATAGAAGGTACCTGTGATACAATGTAACTATGGTGAAAGGTACCTGTGATACAATGTAACTATGATGTAAGGTACCTGTGATACAATGTAACTATGATGGAAGGTACCTGTGATACAATGTAACTATGATGTAAGGTACCTGTGATACAATGTAACTATGATGTAAGGTATCTGTGATACAATGTAACTATGATGGAAGGTGCCTGTGATACAATGTAACTATGATGTAAGGTACCTGTGATACAATGTAACTATGATGTAAGGTACCTGTGATACAATGTAACTATGATGTACGGTACCTGTGATACAATGTAACTATGATGTAATATATCTGTGATACAATGTAACTATGATGTAAGGTATCAGTGATACAATGTAACTATGATGGAAGGTACCTGTGATACAATGTAACTATAATGGAAGGTACCTGTGATACAATGTAACTATGATGGAAGGTACCTGTGATACAATGTAACTATGATGGAAGGTACCTGTGATACAATGTAACTATGATGGAAGGTACCTGTGATACAATGTAACTATGATGTAAGATACCTGTGATACAATGTAACTATGATGGAAGGTACCTGTGATACAATGTAACTATGATGTAAGATACCTGTGATACAATGTAACTATGATGGAAGGTACCTGTGATACAATGTAACTATGATGGAAGGTACATGTGATACAATGTAACTATGATGTTAGGTACCTGTGATACAATGTAACTATGATGTTAGGTACCTGTGATACAATGTAACTATGATGTAATATATATGTGATACAATGTAACTATGATGGAAGTAAGATACCTGTGATACAATGTAACTATTATGGAAGGTACCTGTGATACAATGTAACTATGATGTAAGGTACCTGTGATACAATGTAACTATGATGTAAGGTACCTGTGATACAATGTAACTATGATGGAAGGTACCTGTGATACAATGTAACTATGATGGAAGGTACCTGTGATACAATGTAACTATGATGGAAGGTACCTGTGATACAATGTAACTATGATGGAAGGTACCTGTGATACAATGTAACTATGATGGAAGGTACCTGTGATACAATGTAACTATGATGGAAGGTACCTGTGATACAATGTAACTATATTGTAATATATCTGTGATACAATGTAACTATGATGGAAGGTACCTGTGATACAATGTAACTATGATGGAAGGTACCTGTGATACAATGTAACTATGATGGAAGGTACCTGTGATACAAAGTAACTATGATGGAAGGTACCTGTGATACAATGTAACTATTATGGAAGGTACCTGTGATACAATGTAACTATGATGGAAGGTACCTGTGATACAATGTAACTATGATGGAAGGTACCTGTGATACAATGTAACTATGATGGAAGCTATCTGTAATACATTGTAACTATGATGGAAGGTACCTGTGATACAATGTAACTATTATGGAAGGTACCTGTGATACAATGTAACTATGATGGAAGGTACCTGTGATACAATGTAACTATGATGGAAGGTACCTGTGATACAATGTAACTATATTGTAATATATCTGTGATACAATGTAACTATGATGGAAGGTACCTGTGATACAATGTAACTATGATGGAAGGTACCTGTGATACAATGTAACTATGATGGAAGGTACCTGTGATACAAAGTAACTATGATGGAAGGTACCTGTGATACAATGTAACTATTATGGAAGGTACCTGTGATACAATGTAACTATGATGGAAGGTACCTGTGATACAATGTAACTATGATGGAAGGTACCTGTGATACAATGTAACTATGATGGAAGCTATCTGTAATACATTGTAACTATGATGGAAGGTACCTGTGATACAATGTAACTATTATGGAAGGTACCTGTGATACAATGTAACTATGATGGAAGGTACCTGTGATACAATGTAAATATGATGGAAGGTACCTGTGATACAATGTAACTATGATGTAAGCTATCTGTAATACATTGTAACTATGATGGAAGGTACATGTGATACAATGTAACTATGATGGAAGTTACCTGTGATACAATGTAACTATAATGGAAGGTACCTGTGATACAATGTAACTATGATGGAAGGTACCTGTGATACAATGTAACTATGATGTAATATATCTGTGATACAATGTAACTATGATGGAAGGTACCTGTGATACAATGTAACTATATTGTAATATATCTGTGATACAATGTAACTATGATGGAAGGTACCTGTGATACAATGTAACTATGATGGAAGGTACCTGTGATACAATGTAACTATGATGGAAGGTACCTGTGATACAATGTAACTATGATGGAAGGTACCTGTGATACAATGTAACTATGATGGAAGGTACCTGTGATACAATGTAACTATGATGGAAGGTACCTGTGATACAATGTAACTATGATGGAAGGTACCTGTGATACAATGTAACTATGATGGAAGGTACCTGTGATACAATGTAACTATGATGGAAGGTACATGTGATACAATGTAACTATGATGGTAGGTACCTGTGATACAATGTAACTATATTGTAATATATCTGTGATACAATGTAACTATGATGGAAGGTACCTGTGATACAATGTAACTATATTGTAATATATCTGTGATACAATGTAACTATGATGGAAGGTACCTGTGATACAATGTAACTATGATGGAAGGTACCTGTGATACAATGTAACTATGATGGAAGGTACCTGTGATACAATGTAACTATGATGGAAGGTACCTGTGATACAATGTAACTATGATGGAAGGTACCTGTGATACAATGTAACTATGATGGAAGGTACATGTGATACAATGTAACTATGATGGAAGGTACCTGTGATACAATGTAACTATTATGGAAGGTACCTGTGATACAATGTAACTATATTGTAATATATCTGTGATACAATGTAACTATGATGGAAGGTACCTGTGATACAATGTAACTATGATGTAAGGTACCTGTGATACAATGTAACTATGATGGAAGGCACCTGTGATACAATGTAACTATGCTGTAAGCTATCTGTAATACATTGTAACTATGATGGAAGGTACCTGTGATACAATGTAACTATGATGTAATATATCTGTGATACAATGTAACTATGATGGAAGGTACCTGTGATACAATGTAACTATGATGTAAGCTATCTGTAATACATTGTAACTATGATGGAAGGTACCTGTGATACAATGTAACTATATTGTAATATATCTGTGATACAATGTAACTATAATGGAAGGTACCTGTGATACAATGTAACTATGATGTAAGGTACCTGTGATACAATGTAACTATGATGGAAGGCACCTGTGATACAATGTAACTATGCTGTAAGCTATCTGTAATACATTGTAACTATGATGGAAGGTACCTGTGATACAATGTAACTATGATGTAAGCTATCTGTAATACATTGTAACTATGATGGAAGGTACCTGTGATACAATGTAACTATGATGGAAGGTACCTGTGATACAATGTAACTATGATGGAAGGTACCTGTGATACAATGTAACTATTATGGAAGGTACCTATGATACAATGTAACTATGATGGAAGGTACCTGTGATACAATGTAACTATGATGGAAGGTACCTGTGATACAATGTAACTATGATGTAAGGTACCTGTGATACAATGTAACTATTATGTAAGATACCTGTGATACAATGTAACTATTATGGAAGGTACCTGTGATACAATGTAACTATAATGTAACATATCAGGGATACAATGTAACTATGATGTAACATATCAGTGATACAATGTAACTATTATGTAACATATCAGTGATACAATGTAACTATAATGTAACATATCAGGGATACAATGCAACTATGAGGGAAGGTACCTGTGATACAATGTAACTATGATGTAATATATCTGTGATACAATGTAACTGTAATGTAAGATACCTGTGATACAATGTAACTATGATGTAAGGTACCTGTGATACAATGTAACTATGATGGAAGGTACCTGTAATACAATGTAACTATGATGGAAGGTACCTGTGATACAATATAACTATGATAGAAGGTACCTGTGATACAATGTAACTATGATAGAAGGTACCTGTGATACAATGTAACTATGATGTCATATATCTGTGATACAATGTAACTATGATGGAAGGTACCTATGATACAATGTAACTATGATAGAAGGTACCTGTGATACAATGTAACTATGGTGAAAGGTACCTGTGATACAATGTAACTATGATGTAAGGTACCTGTGATACAATGTAACTATGATGGAAGGTACCTGTGATACAATGTAACTATGATGTAAGGTACCTGTGATACAATGTAACTATGATGTAAGGTATCTGTGATACAATGTAACTATGATGGAAGGTGCCTGTGATACAATGTAACTATGATGTAAGGTACCTGTGATACAATGTAACTATGATGTAAGGTACCTGTGATACAATGTAACTATGATGTACGGTACCTGTGATACAATGTAACTATGATGTAATATATCTGTGATACAATGTAACTATGATGTAAGGTATCAGTGATACAATGTAACTATGATGTACGGTACCTGTAATACAATGTAACTATGATGTAATATATCTGTGATACAATGTAACTATGATGGAAGGTACCTGTGATACAATGTAACTGTGCTGTAAGCTATCTACGATACAATGTAACTATGACGGAAGGTACCTGTGATACAATGTAATATTATGTAACATATCAGTGATACAATGTAACTATAATGTAAACTACCTGTGATACATTGTAACTATAATGTAAGCTACCTGTGATACAATGTAAGTGAACCTCTGCAGAGCTGGAGGTGTGAGCCACATGACCCTTGCCCTTCTCTTTAGGCACCTGAGATGTTGGGAGTTGGAATGAGCTGAGTAGCTGGCAGCAATCAGGGCCCCAAGAAAGAGGAGAGAAAGTAAACATTCCCTGATCAGGCTTATAGGGTAATTAAGTTGTGTTTATTTTAGAGCAGAGCCCTGTAATCTGCATAAATTATCATCACACTGATCTGGATTCTGCTCCCACCTTCAGGTGTTTTGAGGGCTGAGGATTAGCATCTGGGTGTCAGTGACACAGTGTGACTCCCATCATTGCCTACAATGGTTTCCATATGTGCAGCGGGCCATGGTCAGGGTCCCCACCCCCAACTCTGGACATGCACCATGTTAACCCCTACTATTCCACGAGATCTTCATAGGGTATCATTAAGTATGTACAATGCAAGTAAAATTGGTTTGATTTGAGTAGCCCCCATGTAATACTCTATACAGTGACTATTTAAATGGTCAGCTTTACAGGTAACAGCGTAGGGATCATCATCCAGCATTCTGTGGACCCTGATGAGCATAAAAATCAGTATTAGGCCCCCGACACACTAGCGTGTTTTATTCATGTGGTGGACATTAAGAAATCATCTGACAGACAACATACAGACCCATATTATTCAATGGGACAGCAAACACTACTGAGATGAATGAACACATTAATTGTTTGCCCCTTTCTTGCCCATCGCATGCTGGTATTCTGTATATCGGACAGCAAACGGGCAGCTCTGGGGAAGCTCTACGTAACAATGCAGATAAATGGGGCAAGCTGGGTGATATCAGCATAGCTATAGAGAATACATTATTGACAGCCTCTTGAGTGGATGGCAGGGGGCTGCTCTCCCATCGTACCCGTCCTGCCCGCCAGCCGCACTCTCTATCCCACTTTGCAGCAGGAGGAATGCCTCCCACGGACGAGCCGGGCGCTGATTCCCTTTCCAGATGTGGCCTGGGGTTTATTATGAATGATATGAGTACAAACATTTATTCTCTGCACATAATCGCTTTCCATAAAGCTGCGATCTCCCCCTCATTCACACTGCAAGGAGACGACCGAAAATAAAGCATCTGCGAATCTTCATTGGTTACCGGCGGCTGCAGTCATCCTGTCTGCGACTTCAAACCGGTTGGGTAATTTTATAACTGCAACAAGTTCGGTGGCGACTGAGAGAAGTGCTGAGGGGTACGGGGGCGGCTGTACGCACGCCTGCGCGTCATACCGTATACAGACTGAAGTAAGTTATGCGCTGGCATAAGAGCGATAAATGTGTTGAGGTGTATCATGTCTGACAGCACCTCTGAAATCTGTGCCAGCTCCACTATTAGGCCGGGGGTCACACGGGTCGAGTTTGCTACAGCGCAAAAACCGCAAGATTTCCGCCAGGAAAGCACAGCTTCAAAACCTGCGGCACTTAGCCATGGGTTTTGGAGCGGCTTGGCCACGTGCTTTTATGTTGCGGCCGACGTTCCCATAGAGAGAAGCGGGGCCACAATGGGAAAAAAAATAGACATGCTGCAGTCGGGGAATCCGGGCTTACTGTGAGGGGTCACTGAGGGGCACTATTATGGAGAGGGGTCAATGAGGGGTGCTGTTACTGTGAGGGGTCACTGAGGGGCACTATTATGGAGAGGGGTCAATGAGGGGTGCTGTTACTGTGAGAAATCCATTGTGAGAAGGGCACTAAGAGGCACTATTACTGTGAGAGGTGGTTGAGGGTTCCTATTTCTGTGAGGGGTCGCTGAAAGGCACTATTACTGTGAAGGGAGCCACTAAGGGGCACTAATACTTTGAGTAGGCCACCGTGAGGAACTGGTATTGTGAGAGAATCACTGAGGGGCACTATTACTGTGAGGTCGCAGAGGGGCTTTATTACTTTGAGGGGGTAACTAATGGGCACTATTACTGTGGTGAGGTCATACAGCGGCACTCTCACTGTTAAAGGGTCTCTATTACTGTGAAGGGGTCACTGAAGTGCACCTTTACTGTGAGGGAATGACTGACAAATACTATTACTGTGAGAGGACAGTGAGGGGCACTATTACTGTAAGCGGGGCAATAAGAGGCACCTTTATTGTGGAGGAATGACAGAGGGCCACTATTACTGAGAGCGGGTCACTAAGAGGCACTATAACTGAGAGGGGACAGTAAGGAGCACTATTACTGAGAGCGGTCACTAAGAGGCACTATTACTATAAGGGGGTCACTAAGAGGCACTATTACTGTGAGGGGGTCACTAAGGGGCACTATTACTGAGAGGGGATGGTAAGGGGCACTATTACTGTGGGGGGGGGGTCACTAAGAGGCACTATTACTGAGAGGGGACAGTAAGGGGCACTATTACTGAGAGCGGTAACTAAGAGGCACTATTACTATAAGGGGGTCACTAAGAGGCTCTATTACTGTGAGGGGGTCACTAAGAGGCACTATTACTGAGAGGGGATGGTAAGGGGCACTATTACTGAGAGCGGTCACTAAGAGGCACTATTACTATAAGGGGGTCACTAAGAGGCACTATTACTGTGAGGGGGTCACTAAGGGGCACTATTACTGAGAGGGGACGGTAAGGGGCACTATTACTGTGGGGGGGTCACTAAGAGGCACTATTACTGAGAGGGGACAGTAAGAGGCACTATTACTGAGAGCGGTCACTAAGAGGCACTATTACTGTGAGGGGGTCACTAAGAGGCACTATTACTGTGAGGGGGTCATTAAGAGGCACTATTACTGAGAGGGGACAGTAAGGGGCACTGTTACTGAAAGCGGTCACTAAGAGGCACTATTACTGTGAGGGGGTCACTAAGGGGCACTATTACTGAGAGGGGACGGTAAGGGGCACTATTACTGAGAGGGGACAGTAAGAGGCACTAGTACTGAGAGTGGTCACTAAGAGGCACTATTACTGTGTGGGGGTCACTAAGGGGCACTATTACTGAGAAGGGACAGTAAGGGGCACTATTACTGAGAAGGGACGGTAAGGGGCACTATTACTGTGAGGGGGTCACTAAGAGGCACTATTACTGAGAGGGGACAGTAAGGGGCACTATTACTGAGAGCGGTCACTAAGAGGCACTATTACTGTGAGGGGGTCACTAAGAGGCACTATTACTGTGAGGGGACGGTAAGGGGCACTATTACTGTGAGGGGGTCACTAAGAGGCACTATTACTGAGAGGGGACAGTAAGGGGCACTATTTCTGTGAGGAGGTCACTAAGAGGCACTATTACTGTGAGGGGGTCACTAAGAGGCACTATTACTGTGAGGGGGTCACTAAGAGGCACTATTACTGTGAGGGGGTCACTAAGAGGCACTATTACTGTGAGGAGGTCACTAAGAGGCACTATTACTGTGAGGAGGTCACTAAGGGCCACTATTATTGTGAGGGGGTCACTAAGGGGCACTATTACTGAGAGGGGGTCACTTAGAGGCACTATTACTGTGAGGGGGTTACTAAGAGGCACTATTACTGAGAAGGGACAGTAAGGGGCACTATTACTGTGAGGTGGTCACTAAGAGGCACTATTATTGTGAGGGGGTCACTAAGGGCACCATTACTGTGAGGGGGTCACTAAGAGGCACTATTACTGAGAAGGGACAGTAAGGGGCACTATTACTGTAAGGGTGTCACTAAGAGGCACTATTACTGTGAGGGGACCCAAAGGGTGACACTTAGTATGATATATAAATTTTCTCAGCAGTTGGTTAGGGGGTATCAGTAATGCTGTTGTATGATGAGATGTGTGCGGCGATGGCTCCCCTATTGTCCCATTCCGTATATAGGGGTATATAGGAGCGATCTCCCCTCCCCCTCAGTGATAACCTTTTGCTTTCTACGCCCCATTGCTGTGATCCGCGTTTGCCCGCTGGGGAAGCCGACATCTGGGAATCTGTCCACTTCCATCTGCATAAGCTTGAAACATTCGATTTTGTTTGGAAACTGAGGTTAGAAAAACATGGCCGCAGCGCTCGCTGCAAACCGCCTGAAAACTGCGCTCAGCTTCTGACTCTCACATCTATTCTCTTGTTTTCCGTCCCTCGCTGCCTCCATCGTCGTCAGGCCAAGAGGGTGAAACCGAAGCTGCGGGCGCGCTGCCCAGACACAACGCAGAGTCCAATAAACCTGAGCCGGGCTGAGAATGGCCTTTATTGGACGCACCTGCTTCTACTTTATGTCAGACATTTCCTTAGTTACAACAAGCACGACCAGAAACAGAGGACGCAGACGGGTCAGGCCGCCACCGCCGCCAGCGCTTCATGTAACCGGCGAGGACGCTCTTTGTAAGCCGGGTGTAAAGTCCCCGTATTCAGGACCAGTCTCCTTCCCGCCATCTGGATTCTCGCTCTGACAGATAATTGACTCTGACATCACAGTGCTAGAATGTTGGAGCGCCACCTATTAGATGGCCGAGCGGACCGCGCTATTCCTGGAGCCATCGATGGTCCGCGGTGCCCGATGATCCGTTACTGATGATGGCGACGTCATGTCTCAGTACAGCGGCCCAATCAATCTGCAGTTTCAATTTCCCTGCTGATTCCGCGCACCTTAGCATTTATCAATAACCGTGAAAATGGCCGTGTCAGCGATATCTGATCCGAGGGGAAGCAGTAACTACACCGCACATCACCCTGCAAACACCCGAAAACCCGCAGCCGCCCACATCCAAAACTAGACGGAGCGGCCCATGTGCTAGATTGTGAGCTCCTGGGGTCAGGGATGATGGGAGTGATACATTGTGTGTGATGGGGAGATTAGATTGTGAGCTCCTGGGGTCAGGGATGATGGGAGTGATACATTGTGTGTGATGGGGAGATTAGATTGTGAGCTCCTGGGGTCAGGGATGATGGGAGTGATACATTGTGTGTGATGGGGAGATTAGATTGTGAGCTCCTGGGGTCAGGGATGATGGGAGTGATACATTCTGTGTGATGGGGAGATTAGATTGTGAGCTCCTGGGGTCAGGGATGATGGGAGTGATACATTGTGTGTGATGGGATTAGATTGTGAGCTCCTGGGGTCAGGGATGATGGGAGTGATACATTGTGTGATGGTGGAAGATTAGATTGTGAGCTCCTGGGGTCAGGGATGATGGGGGTGATACATTGTGTGTGATGGGGGGATTAGATTGTGAGCTCTTAGGGTCAGGGATGATGGGAGTGATACATTGTATGATGGGGGGAGATTAGATTGTGAGCTCCTGGGGTCAGGGATGATGGGAGTGATACATGGTGTGTGATGGGGGATTAGATTGTGAGCTCCTGGGGTCAGGGATGATGGGAGTGATACAATGTATGATGGGAAGATTAGATTGTGAGCTCCTGGGGTCAGAGATGATGGGAGTGATACATTGTGTGATGGGGAGATTAGATTGTGAGCTCCTGGGGTCAGGGATGATGGGAGTGATACATTGTATGATGAGAGATTAGATTGTGAGCTCCTGGGATCAGGGATGATGGGGGTGATACATTGTGTGTGATGGTGAGATTAGATTGTGAGCTCCTGGGGTCGGAGATGATGGGAGTGATACATTGTGTGATGAGAGATTAGATTGTGAGCTCCTGGGATCAGGGATGATGGGGGTGATACATTGTGTGTGATGGGGGGGATTAGATTGTGAGCTCCTGGGGTCAGGGATGATGGGAGTGATACATTGTATATGATGTGGGGGATTAGATTGTGAGCTCCTGGGGCCAGGGATGATGGGAGTGATACATTGTGTGATGGGGGAGATTAGATTGTGAGCTCCTGGGGTCAGGGATGATGGGAGTGATACATTGTGTGATGGGGGATTAGATTGTGAGCTCCTGGGGTCAGGGATGATGGGAGTGATACATTGTGTGTGATGGGGAGATTAGATTGTGAGCTCCTGGGGTCAGGGATGATGGGACTGATACATTGTGTGATGGGGAGATTAGATTGTGAGCTCCTGGGGTCAGGAATGATGGGAGTGATACATTGTGTGTGATGGGGGGGATTAGATTGTGAGCTCCTGCGGTCAGGGATGATGGGAGTGATACATTCTGTGTGATGGGGAGATTAGATTGTGAGCTCCTGGGGTCAGGGATGATGGGAGTGATACATTGTGTGTGATGGGATTAGATTGTGAGCTCCTGGGGTCAGGGATGATGGGAGTGATACATTGTGTGTGATGGGGGGATTAGATTGTGAGCTCCTGGGGTCAGGGATGATGGGAGTGATACATGGTGTGTGATGGGAGGATTAGATTGTGAGCTCCCCGGGTCAGGAATGATGGGAGTGATACATTGTGTAATGGGGGATTAGATTGTGAGCTCCTGGGGTCAGGGATGATGGGAGTGATACATTGTGTGTGATGGGAGGATTAGATTGTGAGCTCCTGGGGTCAGGGATGATGGGAGTGATACATTGTATGATGGGGGAGATTAGATTGTGAGCTCCTGGGGTCAGGGATGATGGGAGTGATACATTGTGTGTGAGATTAGATTGTAAGCTCCTGTGGTCAGGGATGATGGGAGTGATACATTGTGTGATGGGGGATTAGATTGTGAGCTCCTGGGGTCAGGGATGATGGGAGTGATACATTGTGTGTGATAGTGAGATTAGATTGTAAACTCCTGGGGTCAGGGATGATGGGAGTGATACATTGTGTGTGATGAGGGGGATTAGACTGTGAGCTCCTGGGGTCAGAGATGATGGGAGTGATACATTGTATGATGGGGGAGATTAGATTGTGAGCTCCTGGGGTCAGGGATGATGGGAGTGATACATTGTGTGTGAGATTAGATTGTAAGCTCCTGTGGTCAGGGATGATGGGAGTGATACATTGTGTGATGGGGGATTAGATTGTGAGCTCCTGGGGTCAGGGATGATGGGAGTGATACATTGTGTGTGATAGTGAGATTAGATTGTGAGCTCCTGTGGTTGGGGATGATGGGAGTGATACATTGTGTGTAATGGGGGGATTAGATTGTGAGCTCCTGTGGTTGGGGATGATGGGAGTGATACATTGTGTGTGATGGGGGGATTAGATTGTGAGCTCCTGGGGTCAGGGATGATGGGGGTGATACATTGTGTGTGATAGTGAGATTAGATTGTGAGCTCCTGTGGTTGGGGATGATGGGAGTGATACATTGTGTGTAATGGGGGGATTAGATTGTGAGCTCCTGTGGTTGGGGATGATGGGAGTGATACATCATGTGTGATGAGGGGGATTAGATTGTGAGCTCCTGGGGTCAGGGATGATGGGAGTGATACATTCTGTGTGATGGGGAGATTAGATTGTGAGCTCCTGGGGTCAGGGATGATGGGAGTGATACATTGTGTGTGATGGGATTAGATTGTGAGCTCCTGGGGTCAGGGATGATGGGACTGATACATTGTGTGTGATGGGGAGATTAGATTGTGAGCTCCTGTGGTCAGGGATGGGGGGAGTGATACATTGTGTGTGATGGGGAGATTAGATTGTGAGCTCCTGTGGTCAGGGATGGGGGGAGTGATACATTGTGTGTGATGGGAGATTAGATTGTGAGCTCCTGGGGTCAGGGATGATGGGAGTGATACAGTGTGTGTGATGGGGGGATTAGATTGTGAGCTCCTGCGATCAGGGATGGGGGGAGTGATACATTGTGTGTGATGGGATTAGATTGTGAGCTCCTGGGGTCAGGGATGATGGGACTGATACATTGTGTGTGATGGGGGGATTAGATTGTGAGCTCCTGGGGTCAGGGATGATGGGAGTGATACATTGTGTGTGATGGGGGGATTAGATTGTGAGCTCCTGGGGTCAGGGATGATGGGACTAATACATGGTGTGTGATGGGAGATTAGATTGTGAGCTCCTGGGGTCAGGGATGATGGGAGTGATACATTGTGTAATGGGGGATTAGATTGTGAGCTCCTGGGGTCAGGGATGATGGGAGTGATACATTGTGTGTGATGGGAGGATTAGATTGTGAGCTCCTGGGGTCAGGGATGATGGGAGTGATACAATGTGTGATGGGGGGATTAGATTGTGAGCTCCTGGGGTCAGGGATGATGGGAGTGATACATTGTGTGATGGGGGATTAGATTGTGAGCTCCTGGGGTCAGGGATGATGGGAGTGATACATTGTGTGATGGGGGATTAGATTGTGAGCTCCTGGGGTCAGGGATGATGGGAGTGAAACATTGTGTGTGATGGGAGGATTAGATTGTGAGCTCCTGGGGTCAGGGATGATGGGAGTGATACATTGTATGTGATGGGAGGATTAGATTGTGAGCTCCTGGGGTCAGGGATGATGGGAGTGATACATTGTGTGTGATGGGAGGATTAGATTGTGAGCTCCTGGGGTCAGGGATGATGGGAGTGATACATTGTGTGTGATGGGGGGATTAGATTGTGAGCTCCTGGGGTCAGGAACAATAAGCCCCATAACACAATTCTGGGGTACAAGCAAAATCAATCTCGGTAAGGACTTTAGAACTCCCCAAAGCAGCTCCACTCCCTCCCAGAGCTGCAGCTATACACGTCTTCTTTTGGAGGATGTTATATAGCAGTGCTGTGGGGATCATAGATAGTCGCTGTCCACACGGGGTCAGTACAGGCCTCTGTGGTCTTGGCTATAGGTGACGTATAGGTGGTAATGTATACGGTACAGCGTGCTACTGGAGGGAGCGTCTGTGATCTGCACTAAGCCATGTGGCTAGACGAAGCTCCTATGAGATACACAGCGGCCAAACAGATAAGGTGATGAGTCTACCAGATGACGGCCGCCGCGGACAACCAGACCTATGCGGAAAATCCAAGCGGATTATCATATTACTGCTACCGAGACCAAAGGCTGCGACTGACAAACCTGCGCTGCGGTGATACATAGTAGATGCAGCTCTAACTGCAGCAACTGGAACACAGCAGAACTGTGAATGCAGCTCTGGATGTGATTGGAATATAAGACATACTGTGCAAGCTGAATTGTGGTTGCAGCTCCGGATGTGACTAGAGGATAAGCGGCGTGTAGAATCATGCTTTCCCAGGTAACGCAGGACTTTGATGACTATTCTTTCCCACATACAAGAATACTTCCCGCTGGATGAATTACAGAAGTGGCGGGTTCCAGAGTTTCCTCCCTTAGACTGATGGTCAGTGGGATGACGATCTCGGTTTTATTTCATCTACATTAAGACGTTCTATAAATTTGAGGTTCTGACTGCGGCGGCGGCCAAATCTCCTGATACATGGAATAAGACGTATGTCTGGTCAGACTCCACTGAACACGGAGCGCTTCTGGAACCTCCACTAACCAGAGAGGTCATATGAATCAGAGTCTGTATGCAGCGCCAACATGTTCTGCAGCGCCGTACATCAGACTACCTGCAGTAGTAAATCATAGGAGTTTATGAGCAGACAGGCTGCCCGGAGACATGAGGTAGCTGTGAGCAGAGCCCAGACGTACAAGTACCCCATACATAGATGTCCAGCTGGGCTGAGTATGTGTCTTGTATACAGTCCCCTCTCCAAACTACTCTCTCCTCCTCTAGACTCTTCTGTCCCTTCCATCCCCTCTCCAAACTCCTCTATCCCCTACCAGACACCATCTCTAGACTCTTCTGACATTTCCCGACCTTCATTCTTCCTTCAGTCTCCTCATTTCCCCTCCAAACCCTTCTGGCCTTGCTCTAGACCCATCCATCTCTAGTTCATACCGCTTCTTCAGACTCCTCTGTCCCCCTCCTCTGTCCCCATAGGCGTACCGGCAGGGGTTGCTGGGGTCGCAACGGCGGCCCGACCCCTGCGCTTGAGGGGGCCCAGAGGCCACCCTCCACGATACACTTTCACTTCGCACTGTCGGTGGCCGCATGCTTAGTGTGGTCTGGCCGACAGTACAAGGCAGAGATGACCTTAGGAGAAGGGAGGAGGAAGGACGTGGAGAGAGGACAGGGGAAGAGGAGGGGGGATAGGGTAAGGAGCAGAGAGGACACAGACACAGACTCTCGGCACACGGGCACAGCACAGCATCGAGTGGAGCAGGGATGATGATGTCATTTCCCAGCTGCTTCCCTCCCGCTGACACTGTGTACAGCTGCTCTCCTCAACAGAGAAGTAGTCCGGGTCCTGGGGTAAGTATCTATCTATCCATCTGCTTGTCTGTATGTCTTTCTATGTGTCTGTCTATCTATCTCATATCTATCTATCTGTCTCCCAGATCTATCTATCTCCTATCTATCTATCTATCTATCTATCTCTCTCCTATCTATCTATCTATCTATCTCCTATCTATCTATCTATCTATCTATCTATCTCCTATGTATCTATCTATCTATCTATCTCCTATGTATCTATCTATCTATCTATCTCCTATCTATCTATCTATCTATCTATCTCCTATCTATCTATCTATCTATCTCCTATCTATCTATCTATCTATCTATCTCCTATCTATCTATCTATCTATCTATCTATCTATCTATCTATCTCCTATCTATCTATCTATCTCCTATCTATGTATCTATCTATCTATCTCCTATGTATCTATCTATCTCCTATCTATCTATCTATCTATCTATCTATCTATCTATCTATCTATCTATCTATCTATCTATCTATCTATCTATCTATCTCTCTCTCTCTCCTATCTATGTATCTATCTATCTCTCTCTCTCTCTCATCTCTCTCTCTCATTTCTCTCTCTCATCTCTCTCTCTCTCTTTCTCTCTCTCTCTCTCTCTCTTCTATCTCTCTATCTCTGAATCTCTCTCATATCTATGTATCTATCCATCTATGTATCTCTCTCTCTCTCTTAGGCCTCATGCCCACTTGCACGCACGGTGCTGAATCCCACACTGATATCCGTGCATGCCCGCGGACATGGAGAGGGCAAATACATTACACTCCCCTCTCCGGACGCTGCGGGGCTCCCCTCTGTGCAGGCCGGATCTTCTTTCTTCCGGTCGGTGGACATGCTCGGCTTGCCACGTGCATGCGCACCAATTTTTTTAAAAATCTCCCGCGGCACAGCACAAAAATAGCTGCGGCTGTGCCGTGGATACGAACGGCTTCCATAAGCTTCAATGGAAGTCGCGGGACCTGTCCGTGTGGCAGACCCACAGGAAAATGGAGCATGCTGCGATTTCTTCCTGTGCGTGTGACCCGCACTCCGGGAAGGAATCCCATCTGCATGCTTTTAGCTGCCCTACCGATGCTAATGCATCCCTATGGGCAGCAAGACGCACGGATCTCCCGTGCGGGGGCCATGTGTGGATTTTATAAACAAAATCCGCACGTGAACATTGGCCCTCAGGCATCGGTATGGGGCGAGGAGGGAAAAAGGGCCCGAGCTGAACTTTTGCACCCGGGCCCCTGAGCCTTTAGGTACGCCCCTGTCTGTCCCCCTCCTTCAGACCCTTCCAACCCTACTTTAGACCGCTCTGTCCCACTCCCATGGACTCCTCTGTCCCTTCCAGCCCCTCCAGATTTCTATTCCCTCCTCCAAACTCCTATGTCCCTTTCCAGACCCCTCCTCTAGACTCTTGTGACCCCTCCAGACCTTCATTCTTTTCCCTCCAAATCGATCCGTCTCTATTTCAGACCCCTTCTTCAGACTCCTTCTTCAGACTCCTCTGTCCCATTCCTCTAGACTCCTCCCCCAGACTGCTCTGTCCCTCTCCTCTGGACCCCTCTGTCCCTCTTCAGAGCCCTCTGTTCTTCACCAGACAACTTTGATTACAGCTTATCTGTTCAAATCCAACAGTCTGGTGCTTATTTCACTCCTGGAAGCGTCAGGAGGCCCCCATACAAAGGAGGTGATCGGCTGATCCCAGTGAAGTCGATGGTTTGGCCGATGGACATCTAATGTGTGTGGCCCCCACACAGGATATAGGTAGATTCACAGACGGAAAGTTTGTTGCAGAATGGGCAGTGCCTCTTCCATTCACCTAAGGGCTCCTTTGCACTAGCGATCGCGATTGTGCCGCAGGAAAATAACGGCAAAATGGCGTCTTTGTTCCTGTGATTTTTAAGCATCAGCGATGCTTTATCCTGAGAATAACCTCACATTGCAGCGATGCGCCCGCGGGATTATTGTACAAACGTCAACAGGAGTTCCTAATGTTAAAAATGCATCGCACGAAAATCGCAAGTTCAAGCGTTGCGATGCGATAAAAAGGAGGCTCCATAGGGAAACATGTGAGATTAAAAATATCAAAACGCAGAGAGATCGGGCGTGCCGCAATGTTTTTTCTACTCCACATCGCATGAGTGAAAACATCGCAAATGGGAAGGAAACCAGTGGAAATCATTGGCTTCATAATTCTGTGTTTTCACTCACTCTCGCATCGCTCAAAAAACACCCAATTTCTCACAAGTGTGAAGCCACCCTAAACAGGACAGCAGAAATACCTGAACACATTGCAAAACCCCACTAGTTCATGTATGTGTGGGAAAGCTGGGTGATCACACCGCCACCGTTATCTCTCCGGGGGTCACCCTGGATGGGCGCAGTCAGGTTACGCCGCTTCTCCTGTGAGTTACCATTTCAGCTGTTGGGTAGCAGGTTTACTGCTAATCAGATCCAGGAGGTGCAAACTGCGGGCAGATGTGAGCTGATCTCCACCATGGGGGCTCCTGGCTGCAGACATGAAAGCTTCTCAGTGGGTTAATAGACCCCAGTAATCAGGGGCCACACAGGGGGGCGTCAGCAGCTTAATTGACTCTTCAATACTCCTGTCAGGATCCTGTATATCAGAGCGCCCGCTGCCACCTGACTGCAGGGTCCTCACCGCACAGGTGGAAGCCCACAAATAACAGCTGCATCCTCCATCGCCACCTTGTATCATCGCTGCCATCTATTGTATTAACCCCTTAATGATGCGGCCCCTTTATTCATCTCAGTTTTTTCCTCCAAACCTCCTGCCTTTTATGTCCCCCTTGGTGTCCCGGTCGGAGGGCGCCTCGTTCTGCAGGGCTGCTGGTATTTCCCGCGGTTCTCTGTAATGTACCACAAAGTGTACTGAAAAACGTGTAACAAATAAACACTTCTAAGTGAAGTGAAATGCAAAAAACACAATTTCGACAACTTTGGGGGAGTCTTGCTTTTACATCATAAACACTGCAGTAAGTGGCCCCATATCTTTATTCCGAGGGGCGGTGCGAGGGCTTTTTTTCCTTTACTGCTTTTAACATTTTTTATAATTTTTAGTGAAAAAAATTATTTTCTTCCACCATATTCTGACCACCATAACTTTGGTATTTCTCCATCGATGTAGTTGAGTGAGGGCTCATTTTTTGCGGGACGTTCTGTAGTTTGTATTTGTACCATTTTGGAGTTCATGTGACTTTTTGATCACCTAAAAAAAAAAATATATATAATTTTGGCATATCGTACTGACAATACAGAAAACATGCATTGTGACGTTTAGGGCTTATTTAAATGACTGTATATCAGCTCAGTTTTCACACCGAGCCGATATATGGTGTCCTTGTTTGCAAGGGGGGGGGGAGGATGGAAGAGCCAGGAGCAGGAACTGAGCTCCCGTCCCTTGCCACTATTTGCAATGGGAGGGCCGGGATGGGGGCGGAGCTAAGCAGCGGTACTTAGCTCCGACCCCATCTCGCCCCCTCCTATTGCAAATAGCAGAGAGGGGGAGGGAGCTCAGTTCCTGCTCCTGGCTCTTCCATCCTTCCCCCCCTGCAGAAAAGGACACCGTATATCAGTTTGGCGTGAAAACTGAGCCGATATACGGTCGTCTGAAATAGCCCTTATGCTGTATGATTAATGCTGTAAAAAATGTGAACATTTCTGGGCTCTTTCTCCCTGCCCTCCAAAATAAAAATAAAAGGTTCTAGAATACATTAAAAGTACCCAAAAATGGTACCAATAAACCTGCCGTTCGCTATGCAAAAATCAAGAAAAACATTTGGGCTTTTGAAAGGTTGAGATAAAAATCCCCCCAAATTATTGTGTCCTTAGGCCCAAAATAAGCCGCATCAGTAAGGGGTTGAGGTTCTTCAGCAAAGTCAGCTGGGCATCACTATATGGCCCTCCAATACCGAGTCGCCTGACACCACGAGGCATTACCCATGACTGGTATGGAGTAGGTCAGACATGGCAGAGGCTGCCGGCCCGCTGCTCCCATCTGATGAGCCTGAGATCATTCAGGGATGATGGAGCTACCGGAAATCTTCTGCTTTATCTATCTTTTGCCCATGCTACAATGCCCCCTGACGGCCACCAGTTACCCTCGGGCCCCTGCCAGCAGATATTCCTGACCCTTGGCGCCAGGCTTCTGGGTCAGGATCATATCCCATTGACCCCACATCCACAATGCTGCAGCCTCCCAGCATTAATTGCTGCTTTTACTTTTGATGTAAATTTTCTTTCATTTCATGGTGCTATTAGGGGATTGTCAGTTAAGCGATTCCCCCCCCCCCCCCCCCATATCCTGGAGCTTCTTGCAGGCTCTTCTTTGCTGCAATCTTATTATTTGTCTTTATTTCCTTCCCTTCCTCTTCCCTTTCTACAGAAGATACAAATGTTACAATTGTTGGAAGGTTTTGCAGTGAGATCAGAATACAAAGAAATAAATCCCAAAAAGCAGCCCCCCGGCCCAGAGCGCAGCCCCCAGGCCCAGAACGCAGCCCCCAGGCCCAGAACGCAGCCCCCAGGCCCAGAGCGCAGCCCCCCGGCCCAGAGCGCAGCCCCCCGGCCCAGAGCGCAGCCACCCGGCCCAGAGCGCAGCCCCCGGCCCAGAGCGCAGCCCCCCGGCCCAGAGCGCAGCCCCCCGGCCCAGAGAGCAGCCCCCCGGCCCAGAACGCACCCCCCCCCCCCCCGGCCCAGAGCGCAGCCCCCCGGCCCAGAGCGCAGCCCCCCGGCCCTGTCCTTCTCCGCGACTCTGTCATCAGTCCCCTGAATGTCCATTTATCTTGTAGTTTCCTGGTCCAGACAGTTTTCCGGGTTCGCCGCGCCCTGACCTGCGATAATCTCCACGTGCTGACACTTATAGATGCTGATGGGCGCTGGGGACCGCCGCTCAGGGAGGATGATGGGGTTCTCATAGTCACAGACCATGAACTTCAATGTTACTATTCCCTGCCAAAATTCTTTTAGGACCCCCTCCCACGCCACACTGCTCTATGGCTGGCTTGTAAAGCATTGTTGTCCAGCGGCCCCTGACCGACACCCGGAGCAACAAGCATTCCTCATGGGGAAGACAATCCCGGGAACGGCAGGCCCAGACATCTCCTGTCAAGCTGTTCCAGAGTCTATTCAGGTTCAGAAGGCTGGAAGTTTCTGGGGCAGCCGCTCGACAGCCATCATGACGGCCATTGTTACAGAAGGTGACTGAAAGGTAAAGTGATCTCACAGATATGGGACCTTTTAGCGGCTAACAAAAAGCGATGATGTTACAACACACTTTCAGGCATTCTTGGCTCTTTATCTGCCCTATGGTCGGAAATGTTAAGAAAACTAAAATTATATTATATATATAAATAAAGGAGAAAGCCCACACTGACTGACTCACTGCTAGCTCTCTAACTTCCCGATGTCGTACAAACATGAAATTTGGCGAGACCATTCTTTAGGTCCTATATAGAAAAAGTAAAGGGGTCACAGCTTCAATATTCAATTCGAAGTGTAAAAACCTGTGAACATCTGTGATACATGAGAGAGTTCTGTTCCCAGAAACCATAAAGCCGAGGGAAATTATTTGTATACTGAGGAGAATATAAATGACCTCTGTGTATATACTAAGGAGAATCTACCTCCCCTCTATGTGTATATACTGAGGAGAATCTACCTTACCTCTATGTGTATATACTGAGGAGAATCTACCTCACCTCTGTGCGTATATACTAAGGAGTATCTACCTCACCTCTATGTGTATATACTGAGGAGAATCTACCTCCCCTCCGTGTGTGTATACTGAGGAGAATCTACCTCCCCTCTATGTGTATATACTGAGGAGAATCTACCTCACCTCTATGTGTATATACTGAGGAGAATCTACCTCACCTCTATGTGTATATACTAAGGAGAATCTACCTCACCTCTATGTGTATATACTGAGAAGAATCTACCTCACCTCTATGTGTATATACTGAGGAGAATATAAATGACCTCAATGTATATATACTGAGGAGAATCTACCTCACCTCCGTGTGTATATACTGAGGAGAATCTACCTCACCTCCGTGTGTATATACTGAGGAGAATCTACCTCCCCTCTATGTGTATATACTGAGGAGAATCTACCTCACCTCTGTGTATATACTAAGGAGAATCTACCTCACCTCTATGTGTATATACTGAGGAGAATCTACCTCACCTCTATGTGTATATACTGAGGAGAATCTACCTCACCTCTATGTGTATATACTGAGAAGAATCTACCTCACCTCTGTGTGTATATACTGAGGAGAATCTACGTTACCTCTGTGTATATACTGAGGAGAATCTACCTCACCTCTGTGTGTGTATACTGAGGAGAATCTACCTCCCCTCTATGTGTATATACTGAAGAGAATCTACCTCCCCTCTATGTGTATATACTGAAGAGAATCTACCTCACCTCTATGTGTATATACTGAGGAGAATCTACCTCACCTCTATGTGTATATACTGAGGAGAATCTACCTCACCTCTATGTGTATATACTAAGGAGAATCTACCTCCCCTCTATGTGTATATACTGAGGAGAATCTACCTCACCTCTATGTGTATATACTGAGGAGAATCTACCTCACCTCTATGTGTATATACTGAGGAGAATCTACCTCACCTCTATGTGTATATACTGAGGAGAATCTACCTCACCTCTATGTGTATATACTGAGGAGAATCTACCTCACCTCTATGTGTATATACTGAGGAGAATCTACCTCACCTCTATGTGTATATACTGAGGAGAATCTACCTCACCTCTATGTGTATATACTGAGGAGAATCTACCTCACCTCTATGTGTATATACTGAGGAGAATATAAATGACCTCAATGTATATATACTGAGGAGAATCTACCTCACCTCCGTGTGTGTATACTGAGGAGAATCTACCTCCCCTCTATGTGTATATACTGAGGAGAATCTACCTCACCTCTGTGCGTATATACTAAGGAGTATCTACCTCACCTCTATGTGTATATACTGAGGAGAATCTACCTCCCCTCCGTGTGTGTATACTGAGGAGAATCTACCTCCCCTCTATCTGTATATACTGAGGAGAATCTACCTCACCTCTATGTGTATATACTGAGGAGAATCTACCTCCCCTCTATGTGTATATACTGAGGAGAATCTACCTCACCTCTATGTGTATATACTGAGAAGAATCTACCTCACCTCTATGTGTATATACTGAGGAGAATATAAATGACCTCAATGTATATATACTGAGGAGAATCTACCTCACCTCCGTGTGTGTATACTGAGGAGAATCTACCTCCCCTCTATGTGTATATACTGAGGAGAATCTACCTCACCTCTATGTGTATATACTAAGGAGAATCTACCTCACCTCTATGTGTATATACTGAGGAGAATCTACCTCACCTCTATGTGTATATACTGAGGAGAATCTACCTCACCTCTATGTGTATATACTGAGAAGAATCTACCTCACCTCTGTGTGTATATACTGAGGAGAATCTACGTTACCTCTGTGTATATACTGAGGAGAATCTACCTCACCTCCGTGTGTGTATACTGAGGAGAATCTACCTCCCCTCTATGTGTATATACTGAAGAGAATCTACCTCCCCTCTATGTGTATATACTGAAGAGAATCTACCTCCCCTCTGTGTATATACTAAGGAGAATCTACCTCCCCTCTATGTGTATATACTGAGGAGAATCTACCTCACCTCTATGTGTATATACTGAGGAGAATCTACCTCACCTCTATGTGTATACACTGAGGAGAATCTACCTCACCTCTATGTGTATATACTGAGGAGAATCTACCTCACCTCTATGTGTATATACTGAGGAGAATCTACCTCACCTCTATGTGTATATACTGAGGAGAATCTACCTCACCTCTATGTGTATATACTGAGGAGAATATAAATGACCTCAATGTGTATATACTGAGGAGAATCTACGTTACCTCTGTGTATATACTGAGGAGAATCTACCTCACCTCTGTGTATATACTGAGGAGAATCTACCTCACCTCCATGTGTATATACTGAGGAGAATATACCTCATCTCTGTGTGTATATACTGAGGAGAATCTACCTCACCTCTATGTGTATATACTGAGGAGAATCTACCTCATCTCTGTGTGTATATACTGAGGAGAATCTACTTCACCTCTATGTGTATATACTGAGGAGAATCTACCTCACCTCTATTTGTATATACTGAGGAGAATATAAATGACCTCAATGTATATATACTCAGGAGAATCTACGTTACCTCTGTGTATATACTGAGGAGAATCTACCTCACCTCTGTGTATATACTGAGGAGAATCTACCTCTCCTCCATGTGTATATACTGAGGAGAATATACCTCATCTCTGTGTGTATATACTGAGGAGAATCTACCTCACCTCTATGTGTATATACTGAGGAGAATCTACCTCATCTCTGTGTGTATATACTGAGGAGAATCTACTTCACCTCTATGTGTATATACTGAGGAGAATCTACCTCCCCTCTATGTGTATATACTGAGGAGAATCTACCTCCCCTCTATGTGTATATACTGAGGAGAATCTACCTGCCCTCTATGTGTATATACTGAAGAGAATCTACCTGCCCTCTATGTGTATATACTGAGGAGAATCTACCTCACCTCTATGTGTATATACCGAGGAGAATCTACCTGTCCTCTATGTGTATATACTGAGGAGAATCTACCTCACCTCTATGTGTATATACTGAGGAGAATCTACCTCCCCTCTATGTGTATATACTGAGGAGAATCTACCTCCCCTCTATATGTGTATATACCGAGGAGAATCTACCTGCCCTCTATGTGTATATACTGAAGAGAATCTACCTCCCCTCTATGTGTATATACTGAGGAGAATCTACCTGCCCTCTATGTGTATATACTGAAAAGAATCTACCTTCCCTCTATGTGTAAATACTGAGGAGAATCTACCTCACCTCTGTGTATGTATATACTGAGGAGAATCTACCTCTCCTCTATATGTGTATATACCGAGGAGAATCTACCTGCCCTCTATGTGTATATACTGAGGAGAATCTACCTCACCTCTATGTGTATATACTGAGGAGAATCTACCTCACCTCTATGTGTATATACTGAGGAGAATCTACCTCCCCTGTATGTGTATATACCAAGGAGAATCTACCTCACCTCTATGTGTATATACCGAGGAGAATCTACCTCACCTCTATATGTATATAATGAGGAGAATCTACCTCACCTCTATGTGTATATACTGAGGAGAATCTACCTCACCTCTATGTGTATATACTGAGGAGAATCTACCTCACCTCTATGTGTATATACTGAGGAGAATCCACCTCACCTCTATGTGTATATACTGAGAAGAATCCACCTCACCTCTGTGTATATACTGAGAAGCATCTACCTCACCTCTCTGTGTATATACTGAGGAGAATCTACCTCACCTCTGTGTATATACTGAGAAGCATCTACCTCACCTCTATGTGTATATACTGAGGAGAATCCACCTCACCTCTATGTGTATATACTGAGAAGAATCCACCTCACCTCTGTGTATATACTGAGAAGCATCTACCTCACCTCTCTGTGTATATACTGAGGAGAATCTACCTCACCTCTATGTGTATATACTGAGGAGAATCTACCTCACCTCTATGTGTATATACTGAGGAGAATCCATCTCACCTCTATGTGTATATACTGAGGAGAATCTACCCCACCTCTGTGTGTATATACTAAGCAGAATCTACCTCACCTCTATGTGTATATACTGAGGAGAATCTACCTCCCCTCTATGTGTATATGCTGAGGAGAATCTACCTCACCTCTATGTGTATATACTGAGGAGAATCTACCTCACCTCTGTGTGTATATAGTGAGGAGAATCTACCTCACCTCTATGTTTATATACTGAGGAGAATCTACCTCCCCTCTATGTGTATATACTGAGGAGAATCTACCTGCCCTCTATGTGTATATACTGAGGAGAATCTACCTCACCTCTATGTGTATATACTGAGGAGAATCTACCTCCCCTCTATGTGTATATACTGAGGAGAATCTACCTCCCCTCTATATGTGTATATACCGAGGAGAATCTACCTGCCCTCTATGTGTATATACTGAGGAGAATCTACCTCACCTCTATGTGTATATACTGAGGAGAATCTACCTCCCCTCTATGTGTATATACTGAGGAGAATCTACCTCCCCTCTATGTGTATATACTGAGGAGAATCTACCTCACCTCTATGTGTATATACTGAGGAGAATCTATCCCCACCTCTGTGTGTATATACTGAGGATAATCTACCTCCCCTCTATGTGTATATACGGAGGAGAATTCACCTCCCCTCTATGTGTATATACTGAGGAGAATCTACCTCACCTCTATGTGTATATACTGAGAAGAATTTACCTCACCGCTATGTGTATATACTGAGAAGAATCTACCTCCCCTCTATGTGTATATACTGAGGACAATCTACCTCCCCTCTATATGTATATACTGAGGAGAATCTACCTCACCTCTATGTGTATATACTGAGGAGAATCTACCTCCCCTCTCTGTGTATAAACTGAGGAGAATCTACCTCCCCTCTCTGTGTATATACCGAGGAGAATCTACCTCACCTCTATGTGTATATACTGAGGAGAATCTACCTCACCTCTATGTGTATATACTGAGGAGAATCTACCTCACCTCTATGTGTATATACTGAGGAGAATCTACCTCACCTCTATGTGTATATACTGAGGAGAATCTACCTCACCTCTATATGTATATAATGAGGAAAATCTACCTCACCTCTATGTGTATATAATGAGGAGAATCTATCTCACCTCTATGTGTATATACTGAGGAGAATCTACCTCCCCTCTATGTGTATATACTGAGGAGAATCTACCTCACCTCTATGTGTATATAATGAGGAGAATCTATCTCACCTCTATGTGTATATACTGAGGAGAATCTACCTCACCTCTATGTGTATATACTGAGGAGAATCTACCTCACCTCTATGTGTATATACTGAGGAGAATCTACCTCACCTTTATGTGTATATACTGAGGAGAATCTACCTCACCTCTATGTGTATATACTGAGGAGAATCTACCTCACCTCTATGTGTATATACTGAGGGGAATCTACCTCACCTCTATGTGTATATGCTGAGGAGAATCTCCCTCCCCTCTGTGTATATACTGAGGAGAATCTACCTCCCCTCTATGTGTATATACTGAGGAGAATCTACCTCACCTCTATGTGTATATACTGAGGAGAATCTACCTCACCTCTATGTGTATATGCTGAGGAGAATCTACCTCACCTCTATGTGTATATGCTGAGGAGAATCTACCTCACCTCTATGTGTATATACTGAGGAGAATCTACCTCACCTTTATGTGTATATACTGAGGAGAATCTACCTCACCTCTGTGTGTATATACTGAGGAGAATCTACCTCACCTCTATGTGTATATACTGAGGAGAATCTACCTCTACTTTATGTGTATGTACTGAAAGGCTGTAAAGTACATAGGGAAGCGGCCATGGACTGCAGGTATGGAGCCTTAAAGGCTAAGAGAGGGCTGCAACCTCCATTCTGGATTAAAGGTATAAAGTGAAGAGAGTGCAAGGAAGGCACATTCTGCAGATGGACATCGGTACATGCAGTCTGAGTAGAATTTAACGCTTCTCTGTGTATACAGATTTTATATCTTGGTTCCTCTGAAGTAACCATACCTTTATAAATTTTTCAGTGCAAACAAAAGGTAAATACCTGGACCAAGTTAAATTGGGCAGAGCCGGGTATATTAGCGAGCATATAAAAACGTGACACAGACATAAAAAAACAGAGAAAGCCGAAGAGTAAATCCTTATTTATGCTACAGATAAGAGCATGAGAGTTTTATGGAACCAAAACTCATGTTAATTCAGAGGCTGGGTGGCCACAGAACTGCCTGCCCCGCCATAACATCCTTACAGTCAAACAGACCTGTGTGCAAAGTTTGAAAGATGGCCATTGTGTCCTCTCTCTTCTCCACACTCTGGAAAGGCAAGTCAGCGCAGCTACAATAGAATAAAGAAAGAGCTGTTAACAGGTTGTACATCTAGGCAGAAAAGTTGGTTCTTAAGGAAAATGTGCCTAAGTAAAAGAAAATAACTAGTTTAAGGCTGTGCTTTATGTAACCGATATAACTACTATAATACTGCCCCCTATGTACAAGAATATAACTACTATAATACTGCCTCCCATGTACAAGAATATAACTACTATAATACTGCCCCCTATGTACAAGAATATAACTACTATAATACTGCCCCCTATGTACAAGAATATAACTACTATAATACTGCCCCCTATGTACAAGAATATAACTACTATAATACTGTCCCTGATGTACAAGAATATAACTACTATAATACTGCCCCCTATGTACAAGAATATAACTACTATAATACTGCCCCCTATGTACAAGAATATAACTACTATAATACTGCCCCCAATGTACAAGAATATAACTACTATAATACTGCCCCCTATGTACAAGAATATAACTACTATAATACTGCCCCCTATGTACAAGAATATAACTACTATAATACTGTCCCTGATGTACAAGAGTATAACTACTATAATACTGCCCCCTATGTACAAGAATATAACTACTATAATACTGCTCCCTATGTACAAGAATATAACTACTATAATACTGACTCCTATGTACAAGAATATAACTACTATAATACTGCCCCCTATGTACAAGAATATAGCTACTATAATACTGCCTCCTATGTACAAGAATATAACTACTATAATACTGCCCCCTATGTACAAGAATATAACTACTATAATACTGCCCGCTATGTACAAGTATATAACTAATATAATACTGCCTCCTATGTACAAGAATATAACTACTATAATACTGCTCCTATGTACAAGAATATAACTACTATAATACTGCCCACTATGTACAAGAATATAACTACTATAATACTGCCCCCTATGTACAAGAATATAACTACTATAATACTGACCCCTATGTACAAGTATATAACTACTATAATACTGTCCCCTATGTACAAGAATATAACTACTATAATACTGCTACTATGTACAAGAATATAACTACTATAATACTGCCCCCTATGTACAAGAATATAACTACTATAATACTGCTACTATGTACAAGAATATAACTACTATAATACTGCTACTATGTACAAGAATATAACTACTATAATACTGCCCCCTATGTACAAGTATATAACTAATATAATACTGCTCCTATGTACAAGAATATAACCACTATAATACTGCTCCCTATGTACAAGAATATAACTACTATAATACTGACTCCTATGTACAAGAATATAACTACTATAATACTGCCCCCTATGTACAAGAATATAGCTACTATAATACTGCCTCCTATGTACAAGAATATAACTACTATAATACTGCCCCCTATGTACAAGAATATAACTACTATAATACTGCCCGCTATGTACAAGTATATAACTAATATAATACTTCCCCCTATGTACAAGAATATAACTACTATAATACTGCTCCCTATGTACGAGAATATAACTACTCTAATACTACCCCCTATGTACAAGTATATAACTACTATAATACTGCCCCCTACGTACAAGAATATAACTACTATAATACTGCTCCCTATGTACAAGAATATAACTACTATAATAATGCTCCCTATGTACAAGAATATAACTACTATAATACTGCTCCCTATGTACAAGAGTATAACTACTATAATACTGCTCCTATGTACAAGAATATAACTACTATAATACTGCTCCCTATGTACAAGAATATAACTACTATAATATTGCCCCCTATGTACAAGAATATAACTACTATAATACTGCCCCCTATGTACAAGAATATAACTACTATAATACTGCCCCCTATGTACAAGAATATAACTACTATAATACTGCTCCTATGTATAAGAATATAACTACTATAATACTGCCTCCTATGTACAAGAATATAACTACTATAATACTGTCCTCTATGTACAAGAATATAACTACTATAATACTGCCCCCTATGTACAAGAATATAACTACTATAATACTGCCCCTATGTACAAGAATATAACTACTATAATACTGCCTCCTATGTACAAGAATATAACTACTATAATACTGCCCCCTATGTACATGAATATAACTACTATAATACTGCCTCCTATGTACAATATAACTACTATAATACTCCTCCTATGTACAAGAATATAACTACTATAATACTGCCCCTATGTACAAGAATATAACTACTATAATACTGCCCTCTATGTACAAGAATATAACTACTATAATACTGCCCTCTATGTATAAGAATATAACTACTATAATACTGCCTCCTATGTACAAGAATATAACTACTATAATACTGCCCCAATGTACAAGAATATAACTACTATAATACTGCCACAATGTACAAGAATATAACTACTATAATACTGCCTCCTATGTACAAGAATATAACTACTATAATACTGCTCCTATGTACAAGAATATAACTACTATAATACTGCCCCCTATGTACAAGGATATAACTACTATAATACTGCTCCCTATGTATAAGAATATAACTACTATAATACTGCCTCCTATGTATAAGAATATAACTACTATAATACTGCTCCTATGTACAAGAATATAACTACTATAATATTGCCTCCTATGTACAAGAATATAACTACTATAATACTGCTCCTATGTACAAGAATATAACTACTATAATACTGCCCCCTATGTACAAGAATATAACTACTATAATACAGCCTCCTATGTACAAGAATATAACTACTATAATACTGCTCCTATGTACAAGAATATAACTACTATAATACTGCCCCCTATGTACAAGAATATAACTACTATAATACTGCCCCCGTTGTATAAGAATATAACTACTATAATACTGCCTCCTATGTACAAGAATATAACTACTATAATACTGCCCCTATGTACAAGAATGTAACTACTATAATACTGCTCCCTATGTATAAGAATATAAGTACTATAATACTGCCTCCTATGTACAAGAATATAACTACTATAATACTGCTCCTATGTACAAGAATATAACTACTATAATACTGCCCCCTATGTACAAGAATATAACTACTATAATACTGCTCCTATGTACAAGAATGTAACTACTATAATACTGCCCCCTATGTACAAGAATATAACTACTATAATACTGCCCCCTATGTATAAGAATATAACTACTATAATACTGCCTCCTATGTACAAGAATATAACTACTATAATACTGCCCCTATGTACAAGAATGTAACTACTATAATACTGCCCCCTATGTACAAGAATATAACTACTATAATACTGCCCCCTATGTACAAGAATATAACTACTATAATACTGCCCCCTATGTATAAGAATATAACTACTATAATACTGCCTCCTATGTACAAGACTATAACTACTATAATACTGCCCCTATGTACAAGAATATAACTACTATAATACTGCCCCCTATGTACAAGCATATAACTACTATAATACTGCCCCCAATGTACAAGAATATACCTACTATAATACTGCTCCCTATGTATAAGAATATAACTACAATAATACTGCCTCCTATGTACAAGAATATAACTACTATAATACTGCCCTCTATATACAAGAATATAACTACTATAATACTGCCCCCTATGTACAAGAATATAACTACTATAATACTGCTCCCTATGTACAAGAATATAACTACTATAATACTGTCCCCTATGTACATGAATATAACTACTATAATACTGTCCTCAATGTACATGAATATAACTACTATAATACTGCCCCCTATGTACAAGAATAGAACTACTATAATACTGCCTCCTATGTACAAGAATAGAACTACTATAATACTGCCTCCTATGTACAAGAATAGAACTACTATAATACTGTCCCCTATGTACATGAATATAACTACTATAATACTGTCCCCAATGTACATGAATATAACTACTATAATACTGCCCCCTATGTACAAGAATAAAACTACTATAATACTGCTCCTATGTACAAGAATAGAACTACTATAATACTGCCTCCTATGTACAAGAATAGAACTACTATAATACTGCTACTATATACAAGAATATAACTACTATAATACTGCCCCCAATGTACAAGAATATAACTACTATAATACTGCCCCCTATGTACAAGAATATAACTACTATAATACTGCTCCTATGTACAGGAATATAACTACTATAATACTGCCTCCTATGTACAAGAATATAACTACTATAATACTGCTCCTATGTACAAGAATAGAACTACTATAATACTGCCTCCTATGTACAAGAATAGAACTACTATAATACTGCCTCCTATGTACAAGAATAGAACTACTATAATACTGCTACTATATACAAGAATATAACTAGTATAATACTGCTCCCTATGTACAAGAATATAACTACTATAATACTGCTTCTATATACAAGAATACAACTACTATAATACTGCCCCCTATGTACAAGAATATAACTACTATAATACTGCCCCCTATGTACAAGAATATAACTACTATAATACTGCTCCCTATGTACAAGAATATAACTACTATAATACTGCTCCCTATGTACAAGAATATAACTACTTTAATACTGTCCCCTATGTACAAGAATATAACTACTATAATACTGCCCCCTATGTACAAGAATGTAACTACTATAATACTGCCTCCTATGTACAAGAATATAACTACTATAATATTGCTCCCTATGTACAAGAATATAACTACTATTATACGGCTCCCTATGTACAAGAATATAACTACCATAATACTGCTCCCTATGTACAAGAATATAACTACTATAATACTGCCTCGTATGTACAAGAATATAACTACTATAATACTGCCTCCTATGTACTGGAATATAACTACTATAATACTGCCTGTATGTACAAGAATATAACTACTATAATACTGCCCCCTATGTACAAGAATATAACTACTATAATACTGCCCCCTATGTACAAGAATATAACTACTATAATACTGCCTCCTATGTACAAGAATATAACTACTATAATACTGTCCCCTATGTACAAGGATATAACTACTATAAAACTGCCCCCTATGTACAAGAATATAACTACTATAATACTGCCTCCTATGGACTGGAATATAACTACTATAATACTGCTCCCTATGTACAAGAATATAACTACTATAATACTGCCTGTATGTACAAGAATATAACTACTATAATACTGTCCCCTATGTACAAGGATATAACTACTATAATACTGTCCCCTATTTACAAGGATATAACTACTATAATACCGCCCCCTATGTACAAGGATATAACTACTATAATACCGCCCCCTATGTACAAGGATATAACTACTATAAAACTGCCCCCTATGTACAAGAATATAACTACTATAATACTGCCCCCTATGTACAAGAATATAACTACTATAATACTGTCCCCTATGTACAAGGATATAACTACTCTAAAACTGCCCCCTATGTACAAGAATATAACTACTATAATACTGCCTCCTATGTACAAGAATATAACTACTATAATACTGCTCCTATGTACAAGAATATAACTACTATAATACTGTCCCCTATGTACATGAATATAACTACTATAATACTGTCCCCAATGTACATGAATATAACTACTATAATACTGCCCCCTATGTACAAGAATAGAACTACTATAATACTGCCTCCTATGTACAAGAATAGAACTACTATAATACTGTCCCCTATGTACATGAATATAACTACTATAATACTGTCCCCAATGTACATGAATATAACTACTATAATACTGCCCCCTATGTACAAGAATAGAACTACTATAATACTGCTCCTATGTACAAGAATAGAACTACTATAATACTGCCTCCTATGTACAAGAATAGAACTACTATAATACTGCTACTATATACAAGAATATAACTACTATAATACTGCCCCCTATGTACAAGAATATAACTACTATAATACTGCCCCCTATGTACAAGAATATAACTACTATAATACTGCTCCTATGTACAGGAATATAACTACTATAATACTGCCTCCTATGTACAAGAATATAACTACTATAATACTGCTCCTATGTACAAGAATAGAACTACTATAATACTGCCTCCTATGTACAAGAATAGAACTACTATAATACTGCCTCCTATGTACAAGAATAGAACTACTATAATACTGCTACTATATACAAGAATATAACTAGTATAATACTGCTCCCTATGTACAAGAATATAACTACTATAATACTGCTTCTATATACAAGAATACAACTACTATAATACTGCCCCCTATGTACAAGAATATAACTACTATAATACTGCCCCCTATGTACAAGAATATAACTACTATAATACTGCTCCCTATGTACAAGAATATAACTACTATAATACTGCTCCCTATGTACAAGAATATAACTACTTTAATACTGTCCCCTATGTACAAGAATATAACTACTATAATACTGCCCCCTATGTACAAGAATGTAACTACTATAATACTGCCTCCTATGTACAAGAATATAACTACTATAATATTGCTCCCTATGTACAAGAATATAACTACTATTATACGGCTCCCTATGTACAAGAATATAACTACCATAATACTGCTCCCTATGTACAAGAATATAACTACTATAATACTGCCTCGTATGTACAAGAATATAACTACTATAATACTGCCTCCTATGTACTGGAATATAACTACTATAATACTGCCTGTATGTACAAGAATATAACTACTATAATACTGCCCCCTATGTACAAGAATATAACTACTATAATACTGCCCCCTATGTACAAGAATATAACTACTATAATACTGCCTCCTATGTACAAGAATATAACTACTATAATACTGTCCCCTATGTACAAGGATATAACTACTATAAAACTGCCCCCTATGTACAAGAATATAACTACTATAATACTGCCTCCTATGGACTGGAATATAACTACTATAATACTGCTCCCTATGTACAAGAATATAACTACTATAATACTGCCTGTATGTACAAGAATATAACTACTATAATACTGTCCCCTATGTACAAGGATATAACTACTATAATACTGTCCCCTATTTACAAGGATATAACTACTATAATACCGCCCCCTATGTACAAGGATATAACTACTATAATACCGCCCCCTATGTACAAGGATATAACTACTATAAAACTGCCCCCTATGTACAAGAATATAACTACTATAATACTGCCCCCTATGTACAAGAATATAACTACTATAATACTGTCCCCTATGTACAAGGATATAACTACTCTAAAACTGCCCCCTATGTACAAGAATATAACTACTATAATACTGCCTCCTATGTACAAGAATATAACTACTATAATACTGCTCCTATGTACAAGAATATAACTACTATAATACTGCTCCTATGTACAAGAATATAACTACTATAATACTGCCTCCTATGTACTGGAATATAACTACTATAATAATGCTCCCTATGTACAAGAATATAACTGCTATAATACTGCCTCCTATGTACAAGAATATAACTACTATAATACTGCTCCTATGTACAAGAATATAGCTACTATAATACTGCCTCCTATGGACTGGAATATAACTACTATAATACTGTCCCCTATGTACAAGGATATAACTACTATAATACCGCCCCCTATGTACAAGAATATAACTACTATAATACCGCCCCCTATGTACAAGAATATAACTACTATAATACTGCCCCCTATGTCCAAGAATATAACTACTATAATACTGCCCCCTATGTACAAGAATATAACTACTATAATACTGCCTCCTATGTGCAAGAATATAACTACTATAATACTGCCCCCTATGTACAAGAATATAAGTACTATAATACTGCCTCCTATGTACAAGAATATAACTACTATAATACTGCCCCCCTATGTACAAGAATATAACTACTATAATACTGCTCCTATGTACAAGAATATAACTACTATAATACTGCCCCTATGTACAAGAATATAACTACTATAATACTGCCTCCTATGTACAAGAATATAACTACTATAATACTGCCCCTATGTACAAGAATATAACTACTATAATACTGCCCTCTATGTCCAAGAATATAACTACTAGCGTAAGCGTTTTTGCGGAATTACAATTGTGTATTTGCACATGAACTGCGTTTTTACAGTCTGTTTTGGGTGCACAGATAAGTCCGTGCCGATGGTTGCAGGTATTGACGTGTCGGTATTCTTTATGTTGCGCTTCGTGTTGCTGGAACATGCTGAGTTTTAGAGCAACAGAATTGTATTCGCACTCATTGAAATCCCAGGCTTTTATCCTCTGCCTATCGCACCAGCGTGAAGGCGCCCTAATAATGCCCGCTGTTGTTCCTTCTGTCCTCTGGTGTTTGTCTTCTCCTCTGTATAGCGGGAGGATTTATGACCTTGTTATTACGGTTTTATGGCGCTCGCTCGTGTCTCTTGGGATTCCGGGACATTTTCCCCAGGACAGAATCCCATTAGAAGTGACTGGATAGGAAGTAATGAATATGGCTGTGCACATCCTGTTGCGCCGGTACGCTGCGCTCCTGGTCGCCAGGTACGGTCCAGCCCTGCAGTGCAGCAGCGTTGGAGGAAGCTGATAAGTCCGAAGTGCGCTACATAAATACATGATATCGCTGCTGCGGTCGGGCTGCTCTGGGCTTTCCTTGCAGCGATCTGGCCCAAACTTCCTGATCAGGTTGTTAGCGGACTCTCTGTTATTCCGCCGTCTGATGTCGGTCCAGACGCTCGTCACATTGATGGAACACGGATCATTATCTGCTCACATTTGCTGACTTCACACAATCAACAATTCCCTGGATACAACATTGATATATTATGGGGTTTCATAGGCGACCGGCTCCCCCCACTGAAGGCCACGGCCAGACTCATGATCCGTGGAGTGCGACAGCCTCACTCACTCCTAGGTGTCTCCTCACTCACCTTCTAGGTTCCCTCCTTAACGAGTGATGTTACTCCTCCCGACCCATGTCACAGGCCTCTCACCAGCCAAGCTGGGATCCTACTGCACACTGATGAGGGACAAACACCCCGAAACAGCTGTCTGTGGATGGATGCTGGCTTGGATTTCAATTCCCAATCATTGCTCTACAGACCTGTATAAAGGATCAAGCATTGATTTGCAGGAATGCTGCTATCCAATAGGTGGCGCTGCAGAGGTATTGTTCCATCTCTCTGAGGGTATAGTATGCTGCCATCCAATAGGTGGCGCTGCAGAGGTATTGTTCCATCTCTCTGAGGGTATAGTATGCTGCCATCCAATAGGTGGCGCTGCGGAGGTATTGTTCCATCTCTCTGGCTGTATAGTATGCTGTCATCCAATAGGTGGCGCTGCAGTGGTATTGTTCCATCTCTCTGAGGGTATAGTATGCTGCCATCCAATAGGTGGCGCTGCAGAGGTATTGTTCCATCTCTCTGGGTGTATAGTATGCTGTCATCCAACAGGTGGCGCTGCAGAGATATTGTTCCATCTCTCTGAGAGTATAGTATGCTGCCATCCAACAGGTGGCGCTGCAGAGGTATTATTCCATCTCTCTGAGAGTATAGTATGCTGCCATCCAACAGGTGGCGCTGCAGAGGTATTGCTCCATCTCTCTGAGGATATAGTATGCTGCCATCCAACAGGTGGCACTGCAGAGGTATTGTTCCATCTCTCTGAGAGTATAGTATGCTGCCATCCAACAGGTGGCACTGCAGAGGTATTGTTCCATCTCTCTGAGAGTATAGTATGCTGCCATCCAACAGGTGGCGCTGCAGAGGTATTGTTCCATCTCTCTGAGAGTATAGTATGCTGCCATCCAACAGGTGGCGCTGCAGAGGTATTGTTCCATCTCTCTGAGGGTATAGTATGCTGCCATCCAACAGGTGGCGCTGCAGAGGTATTGTTCCATCTCTCTGAGGGTATAGTATGCTGCCATCCAACAGGTGGCGCTGCAGAGGTATAGTTCCATCTCTCTGAGAGTATAGTATGCTGCCATCCAATAGGTGGCGCTGCAGAGATATTGTTCCATCTCTCTGAGGGTATAGTATGCTGCCATCCAACAGGTGGCGCTGCAGAGGTATTGTTCCATCTCTCTGAGGGTATAGTATGCTGCCATCTAATAGGTGGCGCTGCAGAGGTATTATTCCATCTCTCTGAGAGTATAGTATGCTGCCATCCAATAGGTGGCGCTGCAGAGGTATAGTTCCATCTCTCTGAGAGTATAGTATACTGCCATCCAACAGGTGGCGCTGCAGAGGTATTGCTCCATCTCTCTGAGGGTATAGTATGCTGCCATCCAACAGGTGGCGCTGCAGAGGTATTGCTCCATCTCTCTGAGGGTATAGTATGCTGCCATCCAACAGGTGGCGCTGCAGAGATATTGTTCCATCTGTCTGAGGGTATAGTATGCTGCCATCCAATAGGTGGCGCTGCAGAGATATTTATCCATCTCTCTGAGGGTATAGTATGCTGCCATCCAACAGGTGGCGCTGCAGAGGTATTGTTCCATCTCTCTTATTTACAGCTACAGTGAAGTAATGGGGGTCAATCAGATGAACAGTCATCATGTAGGGTGGGTTCACATGTCGCAGATTCGCTGCAGATTTTGTTGCAGATCTGCAGCAATTTCATCCTTCCAGGTAGAATTTAATTGAAGGGTGAAATCTGCTGCAGATCGGCCCAAAAAAACCTGCAGGAAATCCGCGATGTGGAATGCACCCTATAGGGGGAAAAACGAAGCTTCTGAGTTCCTGCAAGTCGCATGACAGTTACAAGCGAAGCCATTGCATTCTTTTCTCCTTAAGGAGAGTTATTTGCATATTACCCAGAGGAGCATGGATGGCCTTTTGAGTCTCCTCACTCACCATCTAGTTGCTCTCCCTAAGGAGAAATGATAGTGTTTCTGACCCCTCGTCCCAGGCCTCTCACTAGCGAAGCCAGACTCCTACTGTACACTGATGAGGGGCAAACACCCTGAAACAGCTGTCTGTGCATGGAGTCTGGCTTTGTTTTTAATTCCTAGTCATTGTTACAAGGCTTGTATAAAGAGTCTAACTTTGGCTTACAGGAATGCTACATTCCAATAGGTGGCACCGTGAAGGTATTATTCCATCTCCCTTATTTGCTATTGCATTCTGTAACAGGCCTCTGAGAGACACGGACGTTATACCGCTACAGACCTCATGTCGCTGCAACAAAGTATCAAGGAAAGAGATGAAGACGTCGGGTGGGAGAAAGTCACACAAGATAAAAGGCCACTCCAGCAAGAACACATCTTCCATCCTTTTCCATGCGAGTGCGATGCGCTTTGCAAGCAAAATACGTGGCAGTAAATGCAACGTTCACGCACATGAAAACCGCATGTTATTTCAAGGGGGAAATCTAAAAATTGCATCGCATGAAACCCGCTTGTACATTCCAGTGCGATGCGATTTATTAACTGGCACAGAGGAATTAATGGGTGAGATTTCTGTGGAGTTGCAGAAAAATAGAACATGCTGCAATTTTTGTATCTCGCAGCGTCGCAGTAAGAGAAGAATCATCCCTGTTAATAGACCTATTGCAAATAATGGGCTGTATCTTCGTGCATCTCGCTACGCACAAAACTTGCACAATAAAAGGGTCACTGTAAATGCACCCTGTGTGATTATGTGGCGCGGTCCACGGAACAGAGGAACCGACTAGAAAATGAACACATGACCCCAAGTAGATCTGCGCTGGTCATAACTGAGGTCACATGACTGAGATGGATGACATATATACGGGATGGGGAGCGACATAATGGTTGAATAATACAAATAAATCACCGAAGCGGCCCTTTAACTTGGGCTACTCTCACACAGCGGTATTCTGGGAAGTATTTTGCATCAGTGTATGGAAGGAAAAGCAAGAAGCTGGTCCAAAATACGGAAGAAATGCGAAACGTCCCATTATACATCGTGAATACCGGAGCAAAATACTGACAAGAATACTGCTATGTGAGAAGGGCCCTAAAAACATTGTACCGAGCGGCCCCTTTATCACAGCCCCTGGCCCTCTCACGATTGGCGCTCCCCTGTACGGTAATTGCCCCCTCCCCCCCCCCCCCCCGTGACCCCGGTGTGCGGCATAAAGTCACATGACAAGTTTTCCTTGGATCAATTAAACTGTGAATCCACATTAGATGGAAGATCCAGCGATCGGAGCGACTTCCAGCGTGGCCGGTCATCGGTGCTAGACTAGCCGGGGCTCACCACCAACCGCGGGGGGGTTTTCTCATGTAACGGTGTGGAGAGTATACCAAGAATGGCGCGATTGAGGAAAACATCCCGCGAAAGGGGATCCTGCGGACGGAAACAACTCATCACTGAAAGGGGTCGTAGGAGGATGTCAGGAATCGTTCTGACCAACAGGCTGCACAGTCAGCTGAATACAACGCTGGAGCTCCAACTAACGTGTCCGAACGCACAACTCGCCGTTCCTCCGCATGGATGGTATAACAGCGGGCGACCAGTTCCAGCGCCATTGTGTCTAAGAGAAACAGACTCCAGCGGGCAAAAGAGCGCAAAACTTGTATCACTGAGCAGTGGGAAAACATCTCCTAGTCAGATGGATGCAGATTTATGTGCTGATGGGAGGGCAGAATTTGGTGGAAGCAGCATGAATCGCTGACCCCTTCCTGTCAGCCGGTCAGAACATGTCAGCACCGCCATCTAATCTGCAGGGACTACAAGAAGCTTCCTGTCCGCAGGGGCCGAGATTCCTGGAGGAGGATTTCATCAGCGTGTGGGATCTACACCGCGACGAACTGCTTCTGTTATTAAAGGGGTTGTCCCGCGGCAGCAAGTGGGTCTATACACTTCCGTATGGCCATATTAATGCACTTTGTAATGTACATTGTGCATTAATTATGAGCCATACAGAAGTTATAAAAAGTTTTATACTTACCTGCTCCGTTGCTGGCGTCCTCGTCTCCATGGTGCCGACTAATTTTCGCCCTCCGATGGCCAAATTAGCCGCGCTTGCGCAGTCCGGGTCTTCTGCTTTCTTCTATGGAGCCTTTCGTGCAGGATGCCGGCTCCGTGTAGCTCCGCCCCGTCACGTGCCGATTCCAGCCAATCAGGAGGCTGGAATCGGCAATGGACCGCACAGAAGAGCTGCGGTCCACGGAGGGAGCAGACCCCGGCGGCCATCTTCACCGGTAAGTATAGAAGTCACCGGAGCGCGGGGATTAAGGTAAGCGCTCCGGTAAGCTTTCTTTAGGTCCCTGCATCGGGGTTGTCTCGCGCCGAACGGGGGGGGGGGGGTTGAAAAAAAAAAAAAACCGTTTCGGCGCGGGACAACCCCTTTAAGGACACAGGAGTTCAACGTACTAGATGTCTCTAATAAGGGGTCTCTAATAAGGGGTGCTCAGTGTATAGGCTCAGCCGTATGAGAAGAGCCTCTACCCATCCGGGGGGTCTCTGCAACATTCAGGGAAAATAAAATCAGACAGTGGTCGGAGAATTCCACCTCAACAACGGACACTGGTGAAGAGATGGCTTCCTCCTTCAAATAAAACCTGTCTATTCTAGACCTGCTCTGACCTCTATAATAGGTGAACCCCTCGTGGCCTGGGGTGTGCCGGATGTGGACATCCACCAGGCGAGCTTCGCTAGCTATGCTATTAAGCGCGACGCTATCATAAGTCAGCTTGCCTAGGGAGCCTCCCCTGTCACGGGTCCTCGTGACTGCGTTAAAGTCACCCCCAAAGATCACCTGCCGACTGGTAAAAAGGTACGGCTTGATCCTCATAAAGAGATCCTTGCGGTCCCGCTTGGTTTGGGGACCGTAGATGTTGATTAGCCGAAGCTCTTGTCCCTTCATGAGAACATCCAGGATCAGGCACCTCCCTATTTCTAACTCAATAACCCGTCGGCATTCAACCGCTGCAGTAAAAAGTACCGCCACTCCGCTATATGGCTCGGCCGCAAGAGACCAGTAAGATGGACCAGACCTCCATTCCCTCCTTGCCTTATGCACAGCTGCCAAATTTGGCAGCCTGGTCTCTTGCAAAAACAAAATGTCGGCTTCAACGCGGCCGAGAAAATCAAAGGCCGCAAATCTAGCCATATCAGACTTAATGCTGGCAACGTTAATGGATGCCAGCGTCAACGGAGCGGGTGCCGCCATCATTGGTGATTGAGTTAGATGGCTTTCTTCTTCCCACCCCCCTTCTCATCAGGGTCTGAGGATGACCCCTTGCCATGTTTTTTGCTTATTGAAAGGTCCATAGCAAGGGGCTCCTCAGCCCTGTCCTCCTTGCCACCGGGCTCCAGGCCAGCCCTCCCCTTGGAGGTTACTAAACCCTCACAAGAAGAAGACTCAGCGCCCCTGTTGGCCTCGCCTTTGTCCTAGGCACCTCACTGTCTGCCTCCTCCGAAGAAGAGTAGAGAGTGTGGAACCTATTGGAGAGCTCGACAGGAGGAGAGTTGGGATTACCTTCCTGCCTCTGGCCTCGTGTAGGAAATGTTTTCCTTTCCCTCGTTTTTCCTTTCCCAGTGCCCTGCTTGCATTTTCTCTTTTGCCACTCCTTGTCATCCTCACCCACACTTGTATAGTGGGAGGAATCTGAAGAAGTGGCAGCCTCTTCCCTTTGGATCCTCCTGACCTCCTCATCCAGCTCCCTGTCACCTGGAGCCTCAGCCACATGATTTGCGTCCGGAGCAGGGGCCAGCATTGACCCACCTGCCACCTGGGTTTCCACCAGCTCCCTGCTCCTTCTGCGCTTTTCTTGGCGCCTCAGCTTGGCAGCTCCAGCATGTTTGTTCTTCCTTGGCTCCTGGGCTCCATCGCCTCTGTTGGTCCCCTCCCCTGCAGAAGCAACCTCACGGCTCTCCTCCGCTGGGGCAACAACCGTATTGGCAAAAGAGCGTGGACAGCGACTGAATGGGTGACCGAGGTCACCACACAGGTGACACCTAATCTCTGCACAAGATGCCGCAAGATGACCTACCTCGCCACACAGAGCGCACTTGATGACATTACAGGCAGCACCCAAATGTGTGGGGTCGCCGCACTTGTGACAAAGCTTTGGTTGCCCCTGGTAGAAGGCCAAGATACGATCCCTGCCAAGGAAGGCCGCGGATGGTATGTGGGCCACCGAATTCCCTGAACGCATAAGTTTCACCATAAACGTCCAGGCTCCGGACCAGATGCCGTGTTCGTCCCGGTTCTTATTGGGCATATCCACCACCTCTCCATACCGACTTATCCAAGTCATGATATCATAACAAGAGAGGGACTCGTTACGAGTCAAAACGGTCACTCTCTTGACTCCAGTCTGGCGGGTTACCACTTGTGCAGCGAAACCGCGCCAGCCGGGCTCGTCCTTCATCAGCTCATAATTCCCCCAGAAGAGCTCCAGGCCCTCCGGGCGAGCAAAGCTGATGTCGAACTCAGACGAGCCGTAAGGATGGATCAGGGCATAGATGTCATTCGCCCTGAAACCCATCTTCAGCAGAAGCTCCACCACCTTACTCCTGGATGGGCACGCGTCATCACCCCTCCACTGAAGACGGGCCACATTCCTACGGCCAATGTCCTGCCCGGTTGTTGGCAGGGACCAGACGGTCCCCCCCCCTTTGTTCTCGGAAGGCACCAAGACCATGTCTCTCCACCCAGAGAGACAAATCCACAACTCTGCCCCCTACATTCATCGAGCTCTCCCCCCCCCTCCTCAAGGCCTCCAGGAGGCGCTGCTGCAAAACGCCGTCCCCAGAGCCCAAAGACAAGGATGACGCATCCCCCCTCCCTCCAGCAGTGACACTGGCATAACAGGGGTACCAACAGCCACATCCATTACCTCACTCACCTCTCCATTAGCTGCTGGACCAGGACCCATATTACTTTTACCCTTATATTTCCCTTTATGCCCAGAGGGAATGTCCATGGCACCTCCGGTGGGTGGCTGAAGATGCACACCAGCAGCTTCCGTGTCTGGCCTCTCAACATTTCTCCTGACTTTGGTGCTTGTAGCTCCGCCCACCTTAGCCACTCTGGGAGTTGTAGTTCCTCCAGCTTTACTACGAACAACAGGCAGATGCCTACCATGGGTGGGAGGATCGGCAGACCCCTCCACCACCCACTGCGCCCCTTCTGCACCCGAAAGGCGCTTTAGGGACACAGGGGGAACAGCTAAGCCACCACAGGTGGGACCTGGTGCCGGATCACGCCCCCCTCCCACTGGGACATGACCGACAGCACCAGCACCTCTGGACTGGCCGTTACCCTTCGCTTTCCCAACACTCTTCTCCACCTCCTTTACTCCTCCATTCCCACTACTAGCACAAGCGGGCTTGGAGTTTTGGGCCGCATTAACCCTCTCTTCCCCAGTCCCCTGCACCGGACCCACTGCAGAGCCCGGGACTAGGAGCTCAGGGTTACCACCCTGGTCTGACTTTGCAGCCAAACCAGAGTGCTTGGTGACATAAATAAACTTCTCCTGCATATATGGTTTTTCCTTTTTCCTCTTCTTCTTGCTTGATGTTTCCGGGGGCAGATCTTTTCCAAAATAGCAGGACTGCAGCCTCTCTGGGGACTCCTGCAGCTGTATCTGCCGCATTATCAGCGCCCCCTCTCCACTGCTGCTGCAGCTGTCATCAGAGTCCTCCAGGTCAGACTCACCCGATCTGGGGGGCAGGCTGACCTGTTCAGCTGGGATGCTGGGCCCAGTAGTCCTACCTGGCAGTGACAATTGCTGCTCACCAGAGCACCCAGCTCGCCCATCCTCAGCACCGTCAGATTCGCCCGTGCTGCTGCTTGAGTGCCCGGCAGAGCGCTCTTTAATGCCATCGCTGCTCACTGACGCCATTTTGCCGAACCTTTCATCATTTAACAGTTTTTCCTTAAAAGGCCCACTTCCTTGCAGGATCCTTTCCCTTTCTTCTTCATAGAACTCAATGGTCTCCTCACAGGCTTCAATCTGCTGCGATATGGCTAACTTCCTGGTGCGGGATCTGGCCCGCTCCGCATCATAGCGGGCAGCGTGCAGCTCCTGCCTATATTTATTCAGCTGCCTCCCGACATGCCCAAAGTCCTTCATATATTTGGCAATACGGGTTGCCACATCGGTCACTGACTCGCCCTCCTTGCGATCAGCCCAACTTGCCTGCGTATGATGTTTTGCCGCATGATCCTCCACTTTCTTCTTCTGGCTACGAGTCCCTTTGGGCTCCTCCAGGGGAGTCAGGGTGGCATTGCTGCCACCCCGACCAGATGTTCTCCCCTCTTGGGGTGCAGTCCTCCATCCCCGCGACCGAAGCCGGAGGGAGGAGGTCCGGGACTCCATGGCTGGAGCAAGCCCAGCACCTGTAGCCTTTGCTGGGTAGATTTTACTCCAACTGGTGACCACACCCTGGATCCTGCAGAGCTCTCACACACCCAACCTTCTCCAGAGCTGCACTCACTATTCTGCTGGTGTAGTCACTGTGTACATACATCTGGCAGTGTTGATTGGTTGGTCCTGACTCCTTATTTCCTTCTTTGCCTTCTCTCCTTCAGCTTCTGAATCCCCGCTCCCCTCCTCCAGGATCAGTTTGGTCTTTTCCCTGTTGGTGCGGATTCAGGATCCGCGGAATGTTTGGCCAGTGGCGCTGCCTCCCTCGCCGTTCCTCTACATTGTCATTTCAGGAAATTCCTCGGTTGGTATTGGCAGCAGATGACTGACCAATCACATGTCTTCCCGCTTGTGCTGTGAGCACAGACTGAGCAGGCGTTTAGTCTCAGGGGATCGGTGGTGTGTAAATAGGATCCTGCGCGCGTCCTGATTGAGGTTGCCACAGGCTGTAGTAGCAGAATTATGATGCTGCCAGATAACTGCAGGAAAGGAGAATATATCAGGGACTTGTTATAGGGTAGTGCTATAACACAATGCCACAATAAAGTAAGTGAACCCTTTGGAGGTCTCTGGATTCTACAGTGATCACTAATACAATGTGGTCTGATTGTTTCTCATTCACAATAATTAGCAAACACAATGTAACTAATAACACCAAAAAAGGCAGCGTTACCGTTCATTGTCCACAGTGTAGGGAGAAAAGTAAGTGAAGGCTTGGACATAGAAATCTGTTTAGCAGCAAACATCTCCACAGAAGGTTGTATGTGGTTGTAACTATGATTTACACAACGTTGAGGAATTTTGGACCTTCCTCCCTGCAAATGTGTTTCAATTTATCAGTATTTCTGGGATGCCTTGTGTGCACAGCCCTCTTCATGCCACAGCATCCCTACAGCAGTAAGGTCAGGACTCGAACATTCCAAAATACAAATCTTCTTTCCCACTATTCTTTAGTTGATTACTTGTGTGCTTTTGTTTGTTATCTTGTTCCATCACCCAACGACTCTTCAGCTTGAGGTCCTGGACGGTCCTTACATCCTCCTGTAAGATGTTCTGATACAACTAAGAATTCATTCTTTTAGCAATGATCACAAGACGTCCAGACCCTGAGGAGCAAAGAGACCCAAACCATGATGCCTCCTCCACCACAGCCCTAAACATGATGCCCCCTCTGCCACAGTCCTAAACATGATGCCCCCTCTGCCACTGCCTCAAACCATCAGGTCCCATCCACCATAGCCTCAAAGCATGATGCCCTCTCCACTATAGCCCCAAACCATGAGGTCCTCCTTAGCCCTAGACAGTGATGTCACCTCCATTATAGCACCAGACCATGATGCTCCCTCCACTAGAGCTCCAAATCATGATGCCCCCCCCCCCCCCCCCCCCCATAGTCCCAGAACATGATGTCTCCTCTACCAGGCTGCATGGTTGGATGAGGTTTTGGTGTTGGTATGCATTATTCTTCTTCCTCCAGCATTGAGCAGTTGTGTTAAAAAAAACTTCCCCTTTTGTCTCATTCGTCTATAGAATATTTCCCAGAAGCATTGTGGGACATCCAGGTGGTCTCTGTAACACATAAGAAGAGCCAGAATGTAGTTTTTGGCCAGTAGTGTCTTCCTTCTTTGTGTCTTTTCAATGTCACCATTCTTGGTCAGTGTACAGAGGATACGTGAACAGAGGTCTCTGTGGTCTGTAGACTCTTCTGTGGGTCCTCTACTGTTCCTCCTAGACTCTTTCTCTCCTCTTTCAGGGTTGCCCGTTGTGCTCTTGCAGTGATATAACAGGGCACCCCTGGCGGGAGTAGAACAGTCCTGAATGTCCTCCATCTGTACATATATAACTGGGGTACATCCAGGTCTTCAGGTTTTGAAGCCTTCTCCAGCTTCATGCGTCTCTGTAACACGTCCTCTGAGGTCTTCTGGAAGTTACTTATCTCAAAGTGGAGCTCACACTGACCAATCCCTGAGAAGAACAGATCTGTCAGTAACCAGGCTCTGTGTGCCTTCATTTAATAGGTAAAGTCGCTGATATGCTCGCATCGCAAATCTCATCTCTTTAATTGAAGCACCTCTTACCAATTAGCTGTTAGAGAAGTCATTAACAGAGAGGTTCACTTACTTTCCTCCCTGTACTGTGGATGATGGGCGGTACAGTTGTGTGTTGTTACATTGTCTTGAGTATAATTCTAACTTTGATACAATCATTTAACATCATATCATTAATCACTGCAGAATCTAGGGAACTCCTAAGGGTTCACTTACTTTTTCTTGCAACTGTATATTCAAGCATGTCAGTCCTGGAGTTGGTTTTTGCATCAAGTTCTACTCAGATGTTTTTTAGTACCATTAGTTTTAGGGTGACACCCAATATGGCCGCCATTACACCTCTCAGCAGGATTTGGTGACCCCTGCTATATACTGTCTGCACCATGTGACCTGGCATATCAGCGACTCCTGCTATATACTGTCTGCACCATGTGACCTGGGATATCAGCGACCCCTGCTATATACTGTCCGCACCATGTGACCTGGGATATCAGCGACCCCTGCTATATACTGTCTGCACCATGTGACCTGGGATATCAGCGACCCCTGCTATATACTGTCTGCACCATGTGACCTGGGATATCAGCGACCCCTGCTATATACTGTCTGCACCATGTGACCTGGGATATCAGCGACCCCTGCTATATACTGTCTGCACCATGTGACCTGGGATATCAGCGACCCCTGCTATATACTGTCTGCACCATGTGACCTGGGATATCAGCGACCCCTGCTATATACTGTCCTCACCATGTGACCTGGGATATCAGCGACCCCTGCTATATACTGTCCTCACCATGTGACCTGGGATATCAGCGACCCCTGCTATATACTGTCCTCACCATGTGACCGGGGATATCAGCAACTCCTGCTATATACTGTCCCCACCATGTGACCTGGGATATCAGCGACCCCTGCTATATACTGTCCTCATCATGTGACCTGGGATATCAGCGACTCCTGCTATATACTGTCTGCACCATGTGACCTGGGATATCAGCGACCCCTGCTATATACTGTCCTCACCATGTGACTTGGGATATCAGCGACCCCTGCTATATACTGTCTTCACCATGTGACCTGGGATATCAGCGACTCCTGCTATATACTGTCCTCACCATGTGACTTGGGATATCAGCGACCCCTGCTATATACTGTCTTCACCATGTGACCTGGGATATCAGCGACTCCTGCTATATACTGTCCCCACCATGTGACCTGGGATATCAGTGACCCTCTGCTATATACTGTCCTCACCATGTGACCTGGGATATCAGTGACCCCTGCTGTATACTGTCTGCACCATGTGACCTGGGATATCAGCGACCCCTGCTATATACTGTCTACACCATGTGACCTGGGATATCAGCGACTCCTGCTATATACTGTCTGCACCATGTGACCTGGGATATCAGCGACTCCTGCTATATACTGTCTGCACCATGTGACCTGGGATATCAGCGACCCCTGCTATATACTGTCCTCACCATGTGACCTGGGATATTAGCGACCCCTGCTATATACCGTCTGCACCATGTGACCTGGGATGTCAGCGACCCCTGCTATATACTGTCCTCACCATGTGACCTGGGATATCAGCGACCCCTGCTATATACTGTCCTCACCATGTGACCGGGGATATCAGTGACCCCTGCTATATACTGTCCTCACCATGTGACCTGGGATGTCAGCGACCCCTGCTATATACTGTCTGCACCATGTGACCTGGGATGTCAGCGACCCCTGCTATATACTGTCCTCACCATGTGACCTGGGATGTCAGCGACCCCTGCTATATACTGTCTGCACCATGTGACCTGGGATATCAGCGACCCTCTGCTATATACTGTCTGCACCATGTGACCTGGGATGTCAGCGACCCCTGCTATATACTGTCTGCACCATGTGACCTGGGATATCAGCGACCCTCTGCTATATACTGTCTGCACCATGTGACCTGGGATATCAGCGGCCCCTGCTATATACTGTCTGCACCATGTGACCTGGGATATCAGTGACCCTCTGCTATATACTGTCCTCACCATGTGACCTGGGATGTCAGCGACCCCTGCTATATACTGTCTGCACCATGTGACCTGGGATATCAGCAACTCCTGCTATATACTGTCCCCACCATGTGACCTGGGATATCAGCGACCCCTGCTATATACTGTCCTCATCATGTGACCTGGGATATCAGCGACCCCTGCTATATACTGTCCTCATCATGTGACCTGGGATATCAGCAACTCCTGCTATATACTGTCCCCACCATGTGACCTGGGATATCAGCGACCCCTGCTATATACTGTCCTCATCATGTGACCTGGGATATCAGCGACCCCTGCTATATACTGTCCTCATCATGTGACCTGGGATATCAGCGACCCCTGCTATATACTGTCTGCACCATGTGACCTGGGATATCAGCGACCCCTGCTATATACTGTCTGCACCATGTGACCTGGGATATCAGCGACCCCTGCTATATACTGTCTGCACCATGTGACCTGGGATATCAGCGACCCCTGCTATATACTGTCTGCACCATGTGACCTGGGATATCAGCGACCCCTGCTATATACTGTCCGCACCATGTGACCTGGGATATCAGCGACCCCTGCTATATACTGTCTGCACCATGTGACCTGGGATATCAGCGACCCCTGCTATATACTGTCCGCACCATGTGACCTGGGATATCAGCGACCCCTGCTATATACTGTCTGCACCATGTGACCTGGGATATCAGCGACCCCTGCTATATACTGTCTGCACCATGTGACCTGGGATATCAGCGACTCCTGCTATATACTGTCTGCACCATGTGACCTGGGATATCAGCGACCCCTGCTATATACTGTCTGCACCATGTGACCTGGGATATCAGCGACCCCTGCTATATACTGTCTGCACCATGTGACCTGGGATATCAGCGCCTGGAGCTGCTCCCACATTCGTATGATATGAAGGCTCTCCAGTTTCAGGGCCGCAGTGTCACTTACCAGCAGAGTTCCCCTAAATGGGCCATCCGAAATTGATTCCATGGCGCTGCCTGACACGGCGGGTCACACACTGCCCATCTGGAAGGATCCTAAGTGCCCGTCTATAATAACAGAGGAGACGACACCTGATCCTGGTGGAGGGCATTATGTGGGGGTGTAGAGCCCAGCATACAGCACCCCTAATCTCAGCACCCCAGCATTTACAGCCATGATGGTCTCTGCCCCGTCCCTCACTAGGCGCCCTCCAGCCTCCTCAGGAAACACTGATGTCTTACAAGGGTTTCAGGTTTCTGACCTCAAGATGTCTGGTGGCTCCTTAAGAGGGAGAACACTTTGCACAAGTTGTGGAGAGATTCTCGCAGTGGCCCCCGACTCTTGTTAGTGGCCCCCGAGTCTCGTTAGTGGCCTTTCTTGAGAACTCTTGGTTCTCTGGGGAGTCCACTGAGTGTTCAGTAGAAAGTTAATCAGTGGAGGACATGATGGGACATCCCAATACACAGAGCACCTCACCCCTCCCCCGGTTTTCTTTCTTACTGCTCTGCCTGTGTCAGTGTAAACTGTGCTACTGCCATTCTATTCATGAACCAGGAGGCCCAGGATGATTAAATCTATAGTTCCCTAATAGAGAGGGGATTGTGGGAACTGAGTGTATATAGCAGTGAGATCAAATTAACTCTGACATCAATAACCAGGATTGCTACATTTGTCACAGAAAATACTGGGCAAGGGGGTGTGGCTTATCACAACATATGTTTTTCCCTCTGTTACTCTAGTAGCCTTAACAAGTAATTGTGCCTCCCTCAGTGGCCCCCAAAGTAAGTAGTAGTAGTAATAGTACCCCAATAGTGCCCCTAACAGTAGCTCCAATAGTAACAGTGGCCCCAGTAGTCGCCTTAGTAGTAGAATTAGCCGTAGTAGTAGTAGCGCCCCCAATAGTGGCCTTAATAATAATCGCCCACATAGTAATTCTGCCACAGTTTTCTTGTGGCTGAAGTGTCAGTTTATCAGTAACATTTGTGGTCATTCTATTCGTATTTGCGCCGGCTGCTGGTAGAAGGATTGTGTAAACACTGGGATTACTCCCGGAGGACTCCTCGCAAAGAGGGGATTAATCGGATAAACCGCGTTTAATGTAGAAGAGGTTTCAGCTACTAGTGATCTGCTAATTCTCGGGTGGATTAACCCCCTGCTCCCCATCCGTTATCACTGTCAGCAATTATAAAGTGCGCACCTTCTGACGACTTTAACTTATTTCCTGTACCTTTAAGAGCTTCATCATAAGAGCTACTGAGGCTCATCACCTCTTGGACGGCTTCCCCATCATGGAGGGGTGTCATTTATAGAGGTTTTTATTATTTACCCTATTAACTGCTTTTTTATTGATTGTTCTTCCAGCAATGAAGAGGTTAAACGCATCAGCGGCGTCTCTACAGGGTCAGCGGCAGCTGCTGGACTCTGTGATTCTCACCTGTGAAACCCAAGCTGGCGAGGAAGGGGGTCTGGGGGCTTATTCTGTTACAGTACGAAGATTTATAAGGACAGGAGGAGCGGCCGGGGTCTGTGGTGCCCGCGGCGCCGGCGCTTCTTTACACGTATTGGCAACATTTAACTCTTAATCATCGCTGACCTCATTTCATGGCAGCTCTGGTCACAGCAGGAACAGCGGGGCCATGGGAGCCCCCATCATCCTCCATAGCTCTAATATATGGTGACCCCATGGTAGCCCCCATCATCCTCCATAGCTCTAATATATGGTGACCCCATGGAAACCCCCATCATCCTCCATAGCTCTAATATATGGTGACCCCATGGAAACCCCATCATCCTCCATAGCTCTAATATATGGTGACCCCATGGAAACCCCCATCATCCTCCATAGCTCTAATTTATGGTGACCCCATGGAAGCCCCCATCATCCTCCACAGCTCTAATATATGGTGACCCCATGGAATCCCCCATCATCCTGCATAGCTCTAATAAATGGCGACCCCATGGAAGCCCCCATCATCCTCCATAGCTCTAATATATGGTGACCCCATGGAAGCCCCCATCATCCTCCATAGCTCTAATATATGGCGACCCCATGGAAGCCCCCATCATCCTCCATAGCTCTAATATATGGTGACCCCATGGAAGCCCCCATCATCCTCCATATCTCTAATATATGGTGACCCCATGGAAGCCCCCATCATCCTCCACAGCTCTAATATATGGTGACCCCATGGAAGCCCCCATCATCCTCCATAGCTCTAATATATGGTGACCCGATGGAATCCCCCATCATCCTCCATAGCTCTAATATATGGTGACCCCATGGAAACCCCCATCATCCTCCATAGCTCTAATATATGGTGACCCCATGGAAACCCCCATCATCCTCCATAGCTCTAATATATGGTGACCCCATGGAAACCCCCATCATCCTCCATAGCTCTAATATATGGTGACCCCATGGAAACCCCCATCATCCTCCATAGCTCTAATATATGGTGACCCCATGGAAACCCCCATCATCCTGCATAGCTCTAATTAATGGCGACCCCATGGAAGCCCTCATCATCCTCCACAGCTCTAATATATGGTGACCCCATGGAATCCCCAATCATCCTCCATAGCTCTAATATATGGTGACCCCATGGAAACCCCCATCATCCTGCATACCTCTAATATATGGTGACCCCATGGAAACCCCCATCATCCTCCATAGCTCTAATATATGGTGACCCCATGGAAACCCCCATCATCCTGCATACCTCTAATATATGGTGACCCCATGGAAACCCCCATCATCCTGCATACCTCTAATATATGGTGACCCCATGGAAACCCCCATCATCCTGCACAGCTCTAATATATGGTGACCCCATGGAAACCCCCATCATCCTCCATAGCTCTAATATATGGTGACCCCATGGAAACCCCCATCATCCTCCATAGCTCTAATATATGGTGACCCCATGGAAACCCCCATCATCCTCCATAGCTCTAATATATGGTGACCCCATGGAAGCCCCCATCATCCTCCATAGCTCTAATTTATGGTGACCCCATGGAAACCCCCATCATCCTCCATAGCTCTAATATATGGTGACCCCATGGAAACCCCCATCATCCTCCATAGCTCTAATATATGGTGACCCCATGGAAACCCCCATCATCCTCCATAGCTCTAATATATGGTGACCCCATGGAAGCCCCCATCATCCTCCATAGCTCTAATATATGGTGACCCCATGGAAACCCCCATCATCCTCCATAGCTCTAATATATGGTGACCCCATGGAAACCCCCATCATCCTCCATAGCTCTAATATATGGTGACCCCATGGAAACCCCCATCATCCTGCATAGCTCTAATTAATGGCGACCCCATGGAAGCCCTCATCATCCTCCACAGCTCTAATATATGGTGACCCCATGGAATCCCCCATCATCCTCCGTAGCTCTAATATATGGCGACCCCATGGAAGCCCTCAGCATCCTCCACAGCTCTAATATATGGTGACCCCATGGAAACCCCCATCATCCTCCATAGCTCTAATATATGGTGACCCCATGGAATCCCCCATCATCCTCCATAGCTCTAATATATGGCAACCCCATGGAATCCCCCATCATCCTCCGTAGCTCTAATATATGGTGATCCCATGGAAGCCCCCATCATCCTCCATAGCTCTAATAAATGGCGACCCCATGGAAGCTCTCATCATCCTCCACAGCTCTAATATATGGTGACCCCATGGAATCCCCCATCATCCTCCATAGCTCTAATATATGGCGACCCCATGGAAGCCCACAGCATCCTCCATAGCTCTAATATATGGTGACCCCATGTAAACCGCCATCATCCTCCACAGCTCTAATATATGGTGCCCCTATGGAAACCCCCATCATCCTGCATAGCTCTAATATATGGCGACCCCATGGAAACCGCCATCATCCGCCACAGCTCTAATATATGGTGCCCCTATGGAAACCCCCATCATCCTCCATAGCTCTAATATATGGTGACCCCATGGAAACCCCCATCATCCTCCATAGCTCTAATATATGGTGACCCCATGGAATCCCCCATCATCCTCCATAGCTCTAATATATGGCGACCCCATGGAATCCCCCATCATCCTCCGTAGCTCTAATATATGGTGACCCCATGGAAGCCCCTATCATCCTCCATAGCTCTAATAAATGGCGACCCCATGGAAGCTCTCATCATCCTCCACAGCTCTAATATATGGTGACCCCATGGAATCCCCCATCATCCTCCATAGCTCTAATATATGGCGACCCCATGGAAGCCCACAGCATCCTCCATAGCTCTAATATATGGTGACCCCATGGAAACCGCCATCATCCTCCACAGCTCTAATATATGGCGACCCCATGGAAACCCCCATCATCCTCCACAGCTCTAATATATGGTGCCCCTATGGAAACCCCCATCATCCTCCATAGCTCTAATATATGGCGACCCCATGGAAACCCCCCATCATCCTCCACAGCTCTAATATATGGTGCCCCTATGGAAACCCCCATCATCCTCCATAGCTCTAATATATGGTGACCCCATGGACACCCCCATCATCCTCCACAGCTCTAATATATGGCGACCCCATGGAAGCCCACAGCATCCTCCATAGCTCTAATATATGGTGACCCCATGGAAACCGCCATCATCCTCCACAGCTCTAATATATGGCGACCCCATGGAAACCCCCATCATCCTCCACAGCTCTAATATATGGTGCCCCTATGGAAACCCCCATCATCCTCCATAGCTCTAATATATGGCGACCCCATGGAAACCCCCCATCATCCTCCACAGCTCTAATATATGGTGCCCCTATGGAAACCGCCATCATCCTCCACAGCTCTAATATATGGCGACCCCATGGAAACCCCCATCATCCTCCACAGCTCTAATATATGGTGCCCCTATGGAAACCCCCATCATCCTCCATAGCTCTAATATATGGCGACCCCATGGAAACCCCCCATCATCCTCCACAGCTCTAATATATGGTGCCCCTATGGAAACCCCCATCATCCTCCACAGCTCTAATATATGGTGCCCCTATGGACACCCCCATCATCCTCCACAGCTCTATTAGGCCGTTTGCACGGCATTGCGAGACGTACAAATCTCACATGAGTATGAACCCCGTTCTTCTGATTGGCGCCATGTACGCGAGCAACTTTTTCCCCCGCATTGTGGTAGGGGAAAAAATGGCGCCATGTCCTATGTTTTAGCGTTCCCTCCAAACGCCTCGCTTTGTTGTCAATGGGGCCGGCAAAAACATTGCACGGCGTACGAGCGGCACGCGAGTGCGATGCGAGGTATCCCACTAAAAACTTCCCAGAAGTGACACAAAAGTGGCGCAAGGAAATCAAACGTTCCTGAGTGACACGTTACATGGCTGGTATCGCACTCGCCCGTGTAAAATGTGCCTGACACGGTGACCCCATGGAAGCCAATATCATCCTCTGTACACGGTGACCCCATGGAAGCCAATATCATCCTTCGTACACGGTGACCCCATGGGGTTTGTTACAGTGTATCAGTGCAGTCAGTCCTCGGAGGTATACACATCAGCAGCACACATCGCTCTCCTGTTCTGATAGTTACAATGTATCAGTCTGGAGTCACAGAGGATTTCCTGGATACATTGTAACAAACCCTCAGCGGCCGTTCATACAGAGTTATGGTTTTTAAAATATGGATTCGAATTTGGATTCTGCATCTTTTTACTGTCCCTTCGTGGAAGTTTATGCCGCGGTTCACACGGTGCAGGTTTTTCTGTGCTCATTATTGAATCCACATCATGTTTAAAGGTAAAAGTGCCCGTTGGGAGCAACCCTGAGGCCCTTAGCTCCGAGCCCCTGAGCCCTCGGGCCCCCAACCCGTGAGCCCTGAACCCCTGAGCCCCGAGCCCCTGAGCCCTGAGCTCCGAGCCCCTGAGCCCCTGAGCCCTGAGCTCCGAGCCCCTGAGCCCTGAGTCCCAAGCCCCTGAGCCCTGAGTCCCTGAGCCCCAAGCCCCTGAGCCCCTGAGCCCTGAGTCCCAAGCCCCTGAGCCCTGAGTCCCTGAGCCCCAAGCCCCTGAGCCCCTGAGCCCTGAGTCCCAAGCCCCTGAGCCCTGAGTCCCTGAGCCCCAAGCCCCTGAGCCCTGAGTCCCTGAGCCCCAAGCCCCTGAGCCCCTGAGCCCTGAGTCCCAAGCCCCTGAGCCCTGAGTCCCTGAGCCCCAAGCCCCTGAGCCCCTGAGCCCTGAGTCCCAAGCCCCTGAGCCCTGAGTCCCTGAGCCCCAAGCCCCTGAGCCCCTGAGTCCCTGAGCCCCCAACCCATGAGCCCCAAGCCCCTGAGCCCCAAGCCCCTGAGCCCTGAGTCCCTGAGCCCCAAGCCCCTGAGCCCTGAGTCCCTGAGCCCCCAACCCATGAGCCCCAAGCCCCTGAGCCCCTGAGCCCCAAGCCCCTGAGCCCCTGAGCCCTGAGCTCCGAGCCCCTGAGTCCTGAGTCCCTGAGCCCCCAACCCATGAGCCCCAAGCCCCTGAGCCCTGAACCCCAAGCCTCTGAGCCCCGAGCCCCCAACCCCTGAGCCCTGAGTTCTGCAACAGATTTAGTCGCAGCCAATTGGGTTAACACACATGCGCCGCTGATGTTGTTTCTGACATGTCAATTCTCTTTCTCCGTGATGCAGGAAGAGAACGCTCGCGTTCACAGACAGCAAGCAGAGATCTATAAAACGCTGAGGCACGTTGAGGGGGGGGGGGGGGGGGGGGGGGGGATCGGCTATTCAGTTTTGCCGCGGAATTTATCAGTTTGCATCGCCAGTTATCTGCTGGAGTTTAACCCCCTCACTCCCACTATGTGCTACAAATAACGCCGCCCCATCATCGGGGACTCGTCACCCTGCGCACTTTTCCATGTGGCTTTACATTTTCCCTTATAAAGAGTCAGGACCAAACTGTAAAATGTGACAGACGAATGAAATCGTGTTCGCGCCAAGCAGCGCAGGAGGCGAAGCCAAGTCTGTGAGATTCCATCCTGATGACACATCGGAGGCCGCCATGAGACGCGTCGCGTTTCATCTCTGCAGCCATTTACATCGCCTTCTGCATCCACAAACCGCGAGGATTCCACTCCATCACATCATTGCCCTTTCCGTGACTCCCGTCGGATTACACCGCGGCTCTTCGTCTTCTGAGTCGCGCCAATGTAGGATGCGACCAACAGGACGCACAACTTCATATGACTCAGCCGGTCGTGACCCGGGGCAAAGCAAACAGAGTCCGCGCTTTTGATGGCGACGAGAGAAACATCTGGGTTCCATTGAGGGCGGCAGATCTTCCCATCGCCTGCTGGTCCGTGCATCGCGGCGCTGCGCTGGCCTAGGGCACGAGGAAAACCGGAGGCGTGCGTGGCTGTTCACACGCTGCGGATGTTACCACAACCTGACACCGCCGCGTGACCGCACCCGCAGACATAAGCGCCCGCCCCGACTCACTACTGACTAATTCATAGGAAAAAGCGAAAGTACATACCTTTCACTGCATGCTGCTCGCTGCACATCCCACGTATAGGGAGGGACCTTCCAATAGATGGCGCTGCGGAGGCATTGTACCATTGCAGGTCTTCTTACGCCTACTTAGCAGTCTCCACAAGGAGAAATAGGTGACACTGTTATGGAGCACTATGGCTGGTATTCCTATGGGGGCACTGTGGGTGGCATTATTATAGGGGTACTGTGACTGGCACTCTTATAGCACTGTGGTTGGTAGTATTATAGAAGCAATGTGGCACTGTAGCTGATATTGTTATGGGGAACTGTGACTGGCACTACTGTAGGAGCACTATGGGTGGGCACTACTATGAGGCACTGTGGGGGCACTACTGTAGGAGCACTATGGGTGGTCACAACTATGGGGCACTGTGGGGGCACTACTGTAGGAGCACTTTGGGTGGGCACTACTATGGGCTCTGTGGGGGCACTACTGTAGGGGCACTATGGGTGGGCACTACTATGAGGCACTGTGGGGGCACTACTGTAGGAGCACTTTGGGTGGGCACTACTATGGGGCACTGTGGGGGCACTACTGTAGGAGCACTATGGGGGAGCACTACTATGGGGCTCTGTGGGGGCACTACTGTAGGAGCACTATGGGTGGGCACTACTATGGGGCACTGTGGGGGCACTACTGTAGGAGCACTATGGGTGGGCACTACTATGAGGCACTGTGGGGGCACTACTGTAGGAGCACTATGGGTGGTCACAACTATGGGGCACTGTGGGGGCACTACTGTAGGAGCACTTTGGGTGGGCACTACTATGGGGCTCTGTGGGGGGCACTACTGTAGGGGCACTATGGGTGGGCACTACTATGAGGCACTGTGGGGGCACTACTGTAGGAGCACTTTGGGTGGGCACTACTATGGGGCACTGTGGGGGCACTACTGTAGGAGCACTATGGGGGAGCACTACTATGGGGCTCTGTGGGGGCACTACTGTAGGAGCACTATGGGTGGGCACTACTATGGGGCACTGTGAGGGCACTACTGTAGGAGCACTATGGGGGAGCACTACTATGGGGCTCTGTGGGAGCACTACTGTAGGAGCACTATGGGTGGGCACTACTACGGGGCACTGTGGGGGCACTACTGTAGGAGCACTATTATGGGGCTCTGTGGGGGCACTACTATGAAGCACTATGGGTGGGCACTACTATGGGGCACTGTGGGGGCACTACTGTAGGAGCACTATGGGTGGGCACTACTATGGGGCACTGTGAGGGCACTACTGTAGGAGCACTATGGGGGAGCACTACTATGGGGCTCTGTGGGAGCACTACTGTAGGAGCACTATGGGTGGGCACTACTACGGGGCACTGTGGGGGCACTACTGTAGGAGCACTATTATGGGGCTCTGTGGGGGCACTACTATGAAGCACTATGGGTGGGCACTACTATGGGGCACTGTGGGGGCACTACTGTAGGAGCACTATTATGGGGCTCTGTGGGGGCACTACTATGAAGCACTATGGGTGGGCACTACTATGGGGCTCTGTGGGGGCACTACTGTAGGAGCACTATGGGTGGGCACTACTATGGGGCTCTGTGGGAGCACTACTGTAGGAGCACTATGGGTGGGCACTACTACGGGGCACTGTGGGGGCACTACTGTAGGAGCACTATTATGGGGCTCTGTGGGGGCACTACTATGAAGCACTATGGGTGGGCACTACTATGGGGCACTGTGGGGGCACTACTGTAGGAGCACTATTATGGGGCTCTGTGGGGGCACTACTATGAAGCACTATGGGTGGGCACTACTATGGGGCTCTGTGGGGGCACTACTATGAAGCACTATGGGTGGGCACTACTATGGGGCTCTGTGGGGGCACTACTGTAGGAGCACTATGGGTGGGCACTACTATGAGACACTGTGGGGGCACTACTGTAGGAGCACTATGGGTGGGCACTACTATGGGGCTCTGTGGGGGCACTACTGTAGGAGCACTATGGGTGGACACTACTATGGGGCATTGTGGGGGCACTACTGTAGGAGCACTATTATGGGGCACTACTAAATCACCAGGTTGTGGGTAATTGAAATAAGGTAGGTTACCAGCGTGCCGCCCCGTGAGCCCCTCCCTGCGTTATTGGATATTAATGAATCCGGATCTCGTTATTTCACGCTGATATTTCTGATAGAAAGAAAGTCGCTTTAATTAAAACAAATAGAGAAATTGGAGCCGAGGCATAAATCAGGGCGATTCTGTTATTATTAGCAGTCAGGGGCAAGGAGGGGAACGGCGACAGGATTGGGGTCACCCGGGGCGTGCTGTGAAACCAGCGACCACCTTACAGCGGCGGCTCCCAGTGCTGCGCAATTACATGAGAAAGCTGGAATCCCGCTGCTTGTTCTATCAGCGGGGAAGCGAGAATAATGGCGGGATACGTGATCACAGCGAAACGGGGACCCCATATAATCCCAGAGCAACGTCCGCAAACCGGAGCTCCACTCCGTAGACGACATCTCATGGGTTAATCCTCCATACAACTCTAAGCCACATCCTAAATACTTGGTCTGATCTTGAATTACATCCCATCTAATACTCCAGTTACATCCGAAGCTGCAGTCACAATTCTGCTCTTATATTGTGTCTCATACTCTAACCACATTCAGAGCTGCAGCCATATTTCTGATGTTACATCATACTTTATACTCCAGTCACATCCAGAGCTGCGTTCATAATTCTGTTGTTACATTATGTCCTATCATGTCTTATACTCTAGTCATATCCAGAGCTGCAGTCACAAATCTGTGTTACATAATATCTTACACTCTACTCACAACTAGAGCTGCAGCCACAATCAGGACCCAAAAGCTTCAGACTTCATCTATGGCTGCCAGGTTAGTAAAGAGCACTAGTGAAAGATCAGTTTGTTTTCCAGGGCAAGCAGAAAAAAAATCTGTCTGCAGCTCTAGATGTGACTGGAGTAGGTCGGTGGCTCTGGGGTTTGTTCAGACGATGGAATTCATTGCAGAATTTTCTGTGGCCGATTTCACCTCTAAAAACTGCAGCGCGATTCGCCACTTTTTGCCCCGGTTTTTGGCACAGATCCGCTTGCAGAATGTGCCCCGTCAATAGGCGAACTCCATGCACGGAATTCCAACTTCTTGATACAAAAATGCGCAGAAACGGGATTTTCTGCATTATAATTTCACATGCAGAAACCGCGGCAAAAAAAACGGAGGATTTTTACGCAGTTTTTAGAGCCGGAATTCGGCATTGAACTTACCCCTAGATGACATGAATTGGAGGCGGAGCCGCTGGACTCCCCTCGGCCGCCTCGTCCGAGACCGCGTTCATGCTGCGTAATCCACAGTGAAATCTGCGCCATTTTAGAATCTTCTTAAATGCTCCAGAAATCCGTGCCGCAGTTCATACGGAGCCGATCGCTCCATGTGTGGATTCTGGAATCCATGTTGCGGAAAAAAATATTGAAATGGCAATTCTTAAAGGCGCAAAAATCACGCGATTAATAAACACGCGGTTATTAGAATCAATGGTTTCCTACGGGAACATTTGGATTCCTTTATCTGACCGTTACCACGGAAACCATTAGTTCTAATAGCTGCGTGGTTTTTTTATGTGCGTGATTTTTGCGCGCTTAGCTCCCCGTGTAAAAGAGCCCTCAAGTGGTTTCTGCGCAACCGCATATGAATTCAGCCCCGTTTATCAAGGCCAATCCGGGCGCGAGTGCGGATGAAACCCCGCAGCAGTTTGGGCGCGTTCACACGAAATACTTTGACACAGATTTTGAGCCAAAACACACTTACGTAAAAAATGCGCGGCCCCCTGATTTGTAATGGGAACCTCGTAACTGTCCTGATACGTTTTTTTCCCATATTTGAAATCCGCGTTGGGGGGGCGGGGCGCTTTTTGATATAAAACTCAATGGGAGTTCAAAATATGCTTCAAATATAAAAACCGCGCCAAAAAACTGAGAAGGTTTGTGGGGTTTATTTAGGCGGGTTTTAACGTAAAATCCACCGCGTGAGCGAATCCTCGGGGCTTTAGCAGACGAGCGGGAAACCTAATACAATCGCTCTTTTTTTGCGCAGTGATCGAGTGTGCTTAACGCCAATCTGGAGCGTATTTACGTAGGCACCGCTCGTTAGGGGATCATTTGCCTGACGAGGTTATGCGGTTAGGCCCTGCATTTAGCGCACATGGCGCGGCAGATGTTTGTGCCCCTCCCATTGACATTGATGTTGCGCAAATAAACACAAAGTCTATGGGAGGTGAAACAACGGGAGCCAAAAAATATGTGAGAACGAACCGACCGAACTCAATGGGCTCCGCGCTCCGTGATATTCACGCAGAAATACCCCGCGCGCTAAATTACAGCGTGTCGCGCTCATCGGTCTAAGCCCTTAGCGGGTTATTGGGGACGTCCCTCTGGAAGGTTCTGCCCTTCCAGGTAAATTCTAGATTATTCTCCAGTAATCCGGACATTTGATAATCCGGCTCCTCCAGGTCCGGTTTTTCGTTGACACGTTTTAACCCTTCGGCGCAGTAAAAGGGACACAGAACCACTTTCATTCAACTCTTGAAACCGAAGCGTTGAAGTTCCCATCCCCCGCCCTCCGGAAGCGCCGAAGCCCCCTGGAATTTGCTTAAACGGCATTTGCATTAATGCATTCTATAGTTTATTGTGAAAGTGAAGAAAGAAATTGGCGCAGAAGCCAAGTCCTCTCCCTGGACGCACGGGGGCACGCTCCCTGGATGAGATCGGCGCTGTTTTCAAGTGTCCACTTAGAAGGCAGAAGGAGGGATTGTTCCATGCTGTAATCAGCTCTTGGCCTGGCCGGCGTCATATGGAACGGATTACGGATCCATCTCACACTGCGACGTCTTGGGTGTTCTGCATCCAGCAGTTCTCTGCTCGCCTCTTGGTTTTGCTTTTCTTAACGGCAGGAAATGCCCCCTGTTACACCACATGTGGAATTGTATGGGAACGTTGGGAGGGACCTGAGGGAGGCAGCAGAATATCCCTATGGAAGCCGGAGCGCTGTGGGCGGACAGCGCACGATGAGAGATGGGCTCCCGATACAGCTTTATGGGGCTGAGGTCTTCATGGCAGCGGGGCGGTCGTGGGAGATGGAGGAATTCGTGGTCCTTCGCCCTTCCTGCTGTACGGCCCCTTACAGGGTGAGGAGTTGCAGCTGTCGCTTCCTCTGTGTCTCCATTTCTGGCAGGGGATGGGCAGTAAATATATAACGATGGACGCAGCGGGACCCTCTCTGTAATCAACCATCACAGGTCCAATCTTCATGTATACAACTTTATGCATCCAACAGTCATGTGCCCAGTCTGCATGTGTCCAACCTTCATGTGCCCAGTCTACGTGCAACCAACCTTCATGTGCCCAGTCTACGTGCAACCAACCTTCATGTGCCCATCCTTCATGTGCCCAGTCTATGTGCAACCAACCTTCATGTGTCCATCCTTCATGTGCCCAGTCTATGTGCAACCAACCTTCATGTGTCCATCCTTCATGTGCCCAGTCTATGTGCAACCAACCTTCATGTGCCCATCCTTCATGTGCCCAGTCTATGTGCAACCAACCTTCATGTGCCCATCCTTCATGTGCCCAGTCTATGTGCATCCAACAGTCATGTGCCCAGTCTGCATGTGTCCAACCTTTATGTGTTCAATAGTCATGTGCCCAGTCTACATGCAACCAACCTTCATGTGCCCAGTCTACATGCAACCAACCTTCATGTGCCCATCCTTCATGTGCCCAGTCTACATGCATCCAGCCTTCATGTGTCCATCCTTCATGTGCCAAGTCTACATGCATCCAACCTTCATGTGTCCATCCTTCATGTGCCAAGTCTACATGCATCCAACCTTCATGTGTCCATCCTTCATGTGCCCTATCTACATGCATCCAACCTTCATGTGCCCAGTCTACGTGCATCCAACTTTCATGTGCTCATCCTTCATGTGCCCAGTCTACGTGCATCCAACTTTCATGTGTCCACCCTTCATATGCCCTATCTACATGCATCCAACCTTCATGTGCCCAGTCTACGTGCATCCAACCTTCATGTGTCCACCCTTCATATGCCCTATCTACATGCATCCAACCTTCATGTGCCCAGTCTACGTGCATCCAACTTTCATGTGCCCATCCTTCATGTGCCCAGTCTACGTGCATCCAACTTTCATGTGCCCATCCTTCATGTGTCCAGTCTACATGCATCCAACCTTCATGTGTCCATCCTTCATGTGCCCAATCTACATGCATCCAGCCTACATGTGTCCACCCTTCATATGCCCTATCTACATGCATCCAACCTTCATGTGCCCAGTCTACATGCATCCAATCTTCATGTGTTCAATAGTCATGTGCCCATTTGTCCATCCTTCATGTGCCCAGTCTACATGCATCCAACCTTCATGTGTCCATCCTTCATGTGCCCAGTCTACATGCATCCATCCTTCACGTGTCCAGTCTACGTGCATCCAACCTTCATGTGCTCAGTCTACATGCATCCAACCTTCACGTGTCCAGTCTACGTGCATCCAACCTTCACGTGTCCAGTCTACGTGCATCCAACCTTCATGTGCTCAGTCTACATGCATCCAACCTTCACATGTCCAGTCTACGTGCATCCAACCTTCTTGTACCCATCCTTCACATGTCCAGTCTACGTGCATCCAACCTTCTTGTACCCATCCTTCACGTGTCCAGTCTACGTGCATCCAACCTTCATGTGCCCAGTCTACATGCATCCAATCTTCATGTGTTCAATAGTCATGCGCCCATGTGTTCATCCTTCATGTGCCCAGTCTACATGCATCCAACCTTCACGTGTCCAGTCTACGTGCATCCAACCTTCATGTGCTCAGTCTACATGCATCCAACCTTCATGTGTTCTTCCTTCATGTGCTCAGTCTACATGCATCCAACCTTCATGTGTTCTTCCTTCATGTGCCCTGTCTACGTGCATCCAACCTTCATGTGCTCAGTCTACATGCATCCAACCTTCATGTGTTCTTCCTTCATGTGCTCAGTCTACATGCATCCAACCTTCATGTGTTCTTCCTTCATGTGTCCAGTCTACGTGCATCTACCTTCATGTGCCCAAGCTTAACGTTCTCTACTTTTTATTGATAAAACTTTGTGTCAAAAAATATCTGCTGGCAAATTCATCTGTTTGACCATCATTTGCCTGTTTCGGCCTGTTCTTGGGTGGTTTGGGTATGGTGCCTTGATGTAACTTAAGATCCTATGTCTAATGATAGGAGGAAAGTATCAGACCCACGCAGTAGCGTGCCTCCCATTAAAGTTTTCATGTTCTTATACTGGAAATTTTATCTGTCATCAACAGTGCCACTAACTCCTCTTCTTCCTTCAAATGATCACCAGAACCTAGAGAGGTAAAATCACCAGGAACAAAAACCTATCAGGAGACCACTAGGAACTTACTAGGAGACCACCAGGAGACAACCAGGGCCCAGAAAATGCCAACACCAAGAAACTACCAGGTATCCACCAACAGACTACCAGAAGCCCACTAGGCAGAAGAGACTATCAGGAGACCACTAGGAGCTTACCAGGAGGCCACCAGCACTAGGAGACCAGCAGGAGACAACTAGGACCCAGAATCTGCCAGGTGTCCACCAGAAGACTACCACGAACCAGCGACTACCTAGAGACCACTAAGAACAAGAGACAAACAGGAGACCATTACAAGCTTACCAGGAGGCTATCAGGAGTAGGAAACTACCAGGAGACAACCGAGACCCAGAGAACACCAGGACCAAGAAATTACCATGTGTCCATCAAGAGACTACCAGAGGACCACTAAGAACAAGAGACAAACAGGAGACCATTACAAGCTTACCGGGAGGCTATCAGGAGTAGGAAACTACCAGGAGACAACCGAGACCCAGAGAACACCAGGACCAAGAAATTACCATGTGTCCATCAAGAGACTACCAGAGGACCACTAAGAAAAAGAGACTGCCAGAAGAGCATTAAGGACAAGAAACTATGAGGAGACCACTAGGAGCTTACCAGGAGTCCACAAGCAGATTACCAGGAGATGATTAGGAACAGGAAAAGACCCGGAGACCACCAGGACCAGAAACCCACCAGTAGAACACCAGGAAATTACCAGGGCTAGGATACCACCTGGACAGGTAACATATAGTTACAATAAAAAGTAAGTGACCCCCTTTGGAATTCCCTACATTTTTGTGCTTTTTATTAATAAAATATGGTGTCTAATTCACAATTATAGACAAACACAGAATAACTAATAACACAGCGGCCGTGAACAGAACATGGAGAAAAGTAAGTGAACCTTAAATTTATTGGGGTTTTCCCACACTATTGATGACCCTATCATCAGGATAAGTCATCAATATCAGATTGGTGGGGGATTCACTGCCTAAGACCCTCTGACCAGCTGATTGAGGCGACAGCAGCACTTGGGTGAGCACCACAACGGCTTCATCCTTTATCAGGCACAGTGCTGTACATTGAGATACGTTACATTACATAGGGGGTCACTTACTTTCCCCCTGTACCGGGGATGATGGGCGGTACAGCTGTGTGTTATTAGTTACATTACATAGGGGGTCACTTACTTTCCTCCTGTACTGTGGATGATGGGCGGTACAGCTGTGTGTTATTAGTTAAATTACATAGGGGGTCACTTACTTTCCTCCTGCACTGTGGATGATGGGTGGTACAGCTGTGTGTTATTAGTTACATTACATAGGGGGTCACTTACTTTCCTCCTGCACTGTGGATGATGGGCGGTACAGCTGTGTGTTACTAGTTACATTACATAGGGGGTCACTTACTTTCCTCCTGTACTGTGGATGATGGGCGGTACAGCTGTGTGTTATTAGTTACATTACATAGGGGGTCACTTACTTTCCTCCTGTACTGTGGATGATGGGTGGTACAGCTGTGTGTTATTAGTTACATTACATAGGGGGTCACTTACTTTCCCCCTGTACTGTGGATGATGGGCGGTACAGCTGTGTGTTATTAGTTACATTACATAGGGGGTCACTTACTTTCCTCCTGTACTGTGGATGATGGGCGGTACAGCTGTGTGTTATTAGTTACATTACATAGGGGGTCACTTACTTTCCTCCTGTACTGTGGATGATGGGCGGTACAGCTGTGTGTTATTAGTTACATTACATAGGGGGTCACTTACTTTCCTCCTGTACTGTGGATGATGGGCGGTACAGCTGTGTGTTATTAGTTACATTACATAGGGGGTCACTTACTTTCCTCCTGTACTGTGGATGATGGGCGGTACAGCTATGTGTTATTAGTTACATTACATAGGGGGTCACTTACTTTCCTCCTGCACTGTGGATGATGGGTGGTACAGCTGTGTGTTATTAGTTACATTACATAGGGGGTCACTTACTTTCCTCCTGCACTGTGGATGATGGGCGGTACAGCTGTGTGTTACTAGTTACATTACATAGGGGGTCACTTACTTTCCTCCTGTACTGTGGATGATGGGCGGTACAGCTGTGTGTTATTAGTTACATTACATAGGGGGTCACTTACTTTCCTCCTGTACTGTGGATGATGGGTGGTACAGCTGTGTGTTATTAGTTACATTACATAGGGGGTCACTTACTTTCCCCCTGTACTGTGGATGATGGGCGGTACAGCTGTGTGTTATTAGTTACATTACATAGGGGGTCACTTACTTTCCTCCTGTACTGTGGATGATGGGCGGTACAGCTGTGTGTTATTAGTTACATTACATAGGGGGTCACTTACTTTCCTCCTGTACTGTGGATGATGGGCGGTACAGCTGTGTGTTATTAGTTACATTACATAGGGGGTCACTTACTTTCCTCCTGTACTGTGGATGATGGGTGGTACAGCTGTGTGGTATTAGTTACATTACATAGGGGGTCACTTACTTTCCCCCTGTACTGTGGATGATGGGTGGTACAGCTGTGTGTTATTAGTTAAATTACATAGGGGGTCACTTACTTTCCTCCTGTACTGTGGATGATGGGTGGTACAGCTGTGTGGTATTAGTTACATTACATAGGGGGTCACTTACTTTCCTCCTGTACTGTGGATGATGGGTGGTACAGCTGTGTGTTATTAGTTACATTACATAGGGGGTCACTTACTTTCCTCCTGTACTGTGGATGATGGGTGGTACAGCTGTGTGGTATTAGTTACATTACATAGGGGGTCACTTACTTTCCCCCTGTACTGTGGATGATGGGTGGTACAGCTGTGTGTTATTAGTTAAATTACATAGGGGGTCACTTACTTTCCTCCTGTACTGTGGATGATGGGTGGTACAGCTGTGTGTTATTAGTTACATTACATAGGGGGTCACTTACTTTCCTCCTGCACTGTGGATGATGGGCGGTACAGCTGTGTGTTATTAGTTACATTACATAGGGGGTCACTTACTTTCCTCCTGTACTGTGGATGATGGGCGGTACAGCTGTGTGTTATTAGTTACATTACATAGGGGGTCACTTACTTTCCTCCTGTACTGTGGATGATGGGCGGTACAGCTGTGTGTTATTAGTTACATTACATAGGGGGTCACTTACTTTCCTCCTGTATTGTGGATGATGGGCGGTACAGCTGTGTTATTAGTTACATTACATAGGGGGTCACTTACTTTCCTCCTGCACTGTGGATGATGGGCGGTACAGCTGTGTGTTATTAGTTACATTACATAGGGGTTCACTTACTTTCCTCCTGCACTGTGGATGATGGGCGGTACAGCTGTGTGTTATTAGTTACATTACATAGGGGGTCACTTACTTTCCTCCTGTACTGTGGATGATGGGCGGTACAGCTGTGTGTTACTAGTTACATTACATAGGGGGTCACTTACTTTCCTCCTGCACTGTGGATGATGGGCGGTACAGCTGTGTTATTAGTTACATTACATAGGGGGTCACTTACTTTCCTCCTGCACTGTGGATGATGGGCGGTACAGCTGTGTTATTAGTTACATTACATAGGGGGTCACTTACTTTCCTCCTGCACTGTGGATGATGGGCGGTACAGCTGTGTGTTATTAGTTACATTACATAGGGGGTCACTTACTTTCCTCCTGCACTGTGGATGATGGGCGGTACAGCTGTGTGTTATTAGTTACATTACATAGGGGGTCACTTACTTTCCCCCTGTACTGTGGATGATGGGCAGTACAGCTGTGTGGTGTTAGTTATATTACATAGGGGGTCACTTACTTTCCCCCTGTACTGTGGATGATGGGCGGTACAGCTGTGTTGTTAGTTATATTACATAGGGGGTCACTTACTTTCCTCCTGTACTGTGGATGATGGGTGGTACAGCTGTGTGTTATTAGTTACATTACATAGGGGGTCACTTACTTTCCTCCTGCACTGTGGATGATGGGCGGTACAGCTGTGTGTTATTACTTACATTACATAGGGGGTCACTTACTTTCCTCCTGTACTGTGTATGATGGGTGGTACAGCTGTGTGTTATTAGTTATATTACATAGGGGTCACTTACTTTCCTCCTGCACTGTGGATGATGGGCGGTACAGCTGTGTGTTATTAGTTACATTACATAGGGGGTCACTTACTTTCCTCCTGCACTGTGGATGATGGGCGGTACAGCTGTGTGTTATTAGTTACATTACATAGGGGGTCACTTACTTTCCCCCTGTACTGTGGATGATGGGCGGTACAGCTGTGTGTTATTAGTTACATTACATAGGGGGTCACTTACTTTCCTCCTGCACTGTGGATGATGGGCGGTACAGCTGTGTGTTATTAGTTACATTACATAGGGGGTCACTTACTTTCCTCCTGTACTGTGGGGGATGGGCGGTACAGCTGTGTTATTAGTTACATTGTCTTTCTCTATAGTTGTGATTGGATACATTGTATTGGTGATCACTGCAGAAATCCATTGAACTCTAAAGTGTTCACTTACTTTTTCTTGCAGGTGTAACAGGACTGCATGGATTTACAGACCCTGAGAATCCCCCCCATCCCCCCGGCGTACGGAGCCGTATATTACTGCGCAGTCCCATAACTGTCACTGCGCTGTGCAGGGCTGACAGCCTCATCATTACTACATCGTCTGCAGCCCCGGGGCTTGTGCGCAGCACATTGACACTGTGAGGATCCGGTGAACATTGAAACCACATGGAGCTGACGGTCCGGGCGGCAACAACGCCAACCACCGAGCGTGTACTTCCATCAGAATTCCCTGCAACTTGTGCTTCACCAGGATGGGACGGGGTGCAGACGCCATGATTCGGGGTGCAGGCGCCATGATTCGGGGTGCAGCCACCATTAGTCGGGGTGCAGGCACCATGAGTCGGGGTGCAGCCGCCATGAGTCGGGGTGCAGGCGCCATGAGTCGGGGTGCAGGCACCATAATTCGGGGTGCAGGCGCCATTAGTCGGGGTGCAGGCGCCATGAGTCGGGGTGCAGCCGCCATGAGTCGGGGTGCAGGCGCCATTAGTCGGGGTGCAGGCGCCATGAGTCGGGGTGCAGGCGCCATGAGTCGGGGTGCAGGCACCATAATTCGGGGTGCAGGCGCCATTAGTCGGGGTGCAGGCACCATAATTCGGGGTGCAGGCGCCATTAGTCGGGGTGCAGCCGCCATTAGTCGGGGTGCAGCCGCCATGAGTCGGGGTGCAGGCGCCATGAGTCGGGGTGCAGGCGCCATGAGTCGGGGTGCAGGCGCCATTAGTCGGGGTGCAGCCGCCATGAGTCGGGGTGCAGGCGCCATGAGTCGGGGTGCAGGCGCCATGAGTCGGGGTGCAGCCGCCATGAGTCGGGGTGCAGGCGCCATTAGTCGGGGTGCAGGCGCCATGAGTCGGGGTGCAGGCGCCATGAGTCGGGGTGCAGGCACCATAATTCGGGGTGCAGGCGCCATTAGTCGGGGTGCAGCCGCCATTAGTCGGGGTGCAGGCGCCATTAGTCGGGGTGCAGGCGCCATTAGTCGGGGTGCAGGCACCATAATTCGGGGTGCAGCCGCCATGAGTCGGGGTGCAGGCGCCATTAGTCGGGGTGCAGGCACCATGAGTCGGGGTGCAGCCGCCATGAGTCGGGGTGCAGGCACCATGAGTCGGGGTGCAGCCGCCATGAGTCGGGGTGCAGGCACCATGAGTCGGGGTGCAGCCGCCATGAGTCGGGGTGCAGCCGCCATGAGTCGGGGTGCAGCCTCACTACAATACAGCTCTGCATTGTTGTGTCATGTGACTTCCATTAGCAGATCATTACCATCATCACTGGCGGCAGATGTTTTCTCGGGGCTGTGTGATGCCACAACGGGTTTCATTGAGTAATTCCAGTAGCCGGTCGTTCTTGGCTGTGGATGCTTAGAAGCTGCTTAGAATGGGCAGAGACAGAGAAAGTCAAAACTGGACCCCCTCCTGATGCTGGTCCTGTATAGCCGGAGTTAGGGGCGCCGCTTCCCTCAGGTGGCAATTGGCAGGACCTCAGAGGGGGGTGTGGAGTTATTCTGGAACTTTTACTATTGGGGCCAATACTGGGCATCACAGTTACTACTGGGGTCAATATTGCTACTGGGGGCATTAAGGGGATCACTATTACTACTGGGGCGACTATAGTGGGACACCTATTACTGGGGCCATTAACAGGCTCCCTATTACTTCTGGGGACATTAAGGGGGTCAGTATGACTACTTGGGCCACTAACGGGGGTCACTGTTAATACTGGGGCCATTAAGAGATCACTATTACTACTGGGGGCCACAAAGGGGTACACTATTACTATTAGGGCCACTACTGGGATCACTATTTTATGTATCACTTCAGAGAACTCTTAATGGTTTAGCTGTGTGTTGGGTATCTGGTGTATTGGCACTTTCAATGCTTGTAACATTTTTTTATGCTGCCGGGGTAAGGGGGGCGCCATTTCACACTTCACCTCAGGCAGCATAAAGGTTTGGGGCACGCCTGGCTGGCGTGGAGGGTCCAGAACTTTTATACCATTTCTTGGAGGAGAGAAGGACAGGTGGACCCTCAGGTCATTGCCCCGTAACTATACAGGTGGGCACAGGGTATACAGGAGATGGTAGAGGTGCCCTCTGATGATAACCTGCGGTCATACCGCCCTGCATCCAGGCTGCTGCGAACAGGTTGCTGCATTCCGGGTTGACAGCGCGTTTCGCAGGTTGCTGAACATCTGGCGGTCCTGGGATAATAGCAGGACTTGTTCTGCGTCCAGTGTCTGCTCCGAATTGTGTTCCAGCTCCGGATAATCCGTCCCAGATGTGCAGCGGCTCCTTTTTCTCATTAGATCACTCCGGCTCCGGGTTCACAATGTGATATTATGAGCTGGAGACAAGAGGTGTCCGCAGAGGGGAGCTCCGCAAATAAACCAACCCTCCTGTAGGGGACGCCCCGCTGAGGGCTCAGAGGAGCAGATGGAGCCTCGGGGTAAGTGAGGAGCCGCCGCAGTGTTGTCATCCCTCTGACTGACACGGAGCAGATGAGGAAGCATCCAGATCTCCAAACAAGGACCGAGATCAAAGCGTCCAACGCAGCCATGTGTGCGAACCGCAATGTGCGCAAGGAAAGGGCATTAAAGGGCCAGCGTCCAATTTTCTGTAAATAAAACTTCATCACTGCAGAAGGAAAAGTTTCTCAACTTCCTACTAGACTTTGGGGGGAAATCATAAACCTTTTACATCAGTTTTCTGGTATTAAAAACTTGCCATTTTTTGTGTAAGTCCCACTGACACAAATGTTTGTGACTTTCGTGCCCTGTGCGTTACGTTACTAAAAGTGGGAGGGGCTTAGCAAAATGGTGGCATGGCCTCACAGACCTGTCACATCAGAAATTGGCCTAAATCATAGGTGAAATCTATGCCTGCTCGCAGCTGGCGGAGATCTCAGTCTGGCGCATGGACTGACCAGACATGCGCCAGGTTTATTAAGAGGCGCGCTCCTCCGAGGAAGCTTGGCGCACTTCACACCAGATCTGTCTTCACTTACAGCGGTCTATAAAATGCCGGTCTAAGTAAATTCCTGCGTTTGTGTTTCAGTTCATCACCATTGACAAATCCCTGCTTGATGTCAGTGAATGGAACCCCTAATCCTAGATCTAGAATTGTATCCAGTCCAGACAATCCTCTGGGACCCCGGACTGATGCTTGTTAGCTGCACTGATACATTGTAGCAGACTGTCAGCACAGGAGGAGAGATCTGTGCTGTGATGTGTTTACTTAGTAGGGGATTGTCTGATACATTGTAACAACCCCTCAGCTATGAGAAGTATGAGGTCTGAACAGGTTTCAAGCCGCTAGATGCGATACAAGAAAGTCTCCATTCACTAACAGCAAGCAGAGATGTTGAAAGTTGTGATGAATTGAAGCAGATGATGGGTGTAAGCATTAGAAATGTAGGGGCTTATTTACATAACTCACAGGAAAAGAGGCCGAATCCGGAGCCCCTGATACTGCAGGCGGCTCAATCAGCACATCCTGACTGCAGTGGAGACTAATGAGTAGCCACTCAACCCGCCCGGACCGGGGGAGGGGAGACTGCTGACCGACATACCACGGATGCCAGCCATAGATAAGTGCGCCACACCATACGGGAATACAACCTGTCATATTAATTTTTGCCCCAAAAGAGGCGCTAGGTCTTATTTTCAGGTGAGGTCTTATACTTCCCTAGCAGGCTCGGTCCACGTCCCTCCTGCTGCTCTCCGGAGCTCCGACGTGCTTCTTGCAGTCCTCAGCCGCCCACTGAATATCACTTCCTGGTTACGGGATTCATAAATCCCACCTCCATGAAGCGATGGCTCTGATTGGCTGACCAGCGGTCGAAGAGTCAATCACAGCCGTCGCGTTGTGGAAGCGGGATTTATGAATTGGCTGAGCTGCGGTATTGATTGGTAAATTCATAACTCCCGCTGCTCAGCCAATCACAGCCATTGCATTGGTTCATCGAACGCTGTGTTGATTGGCTGAGTAGTGCTCGGGAACCAATCAGAGCCATCGCTTCCTGGAGGTGGGATTTATGAATGCTGTAACCAGGAGGTGATCTTCTGTGGGCGGGCGAGGACTGCAAGATGTGCATCGGAGCTCGGAGAGCAGTGGGAGGACCTGCACTGAGCCTGCCAGGCAACGGTCTGCTTTTTCCCTGTAATGTAACTGGGGCTTATTTTCAGGGTAGGGCTTATTTTTCAAGCTTCCCCGAAAATCCCTAAAAATGAAGGTAGGTCTTATTTTTGGGGAAACGGGGTAATGCCGTCTAATCGTTACACGGGGCAAACATGGCCAGATGTATCCCAGAGACGGCTGAATGATAAATCTGTCTTAAGCTGTCTACTGAAGGTTCAGCCCGGCTAACAGTTGGCTTAGTTCACAACCACAAACCGCGCCGATATTGTGCTTCAATTTATGGCGATTTGATGCCATATTTGGTGCGATGGCGGCCACGGACCTTTGTTGGACTTGTTTACAAACTGATTTGCGCGAGTTTCTGGTGTAAAAAAAGTTGTACATTTTTGCCCAAACGGGTATTCGCACAAACATTTGCAACTTTTTAACTTTTTGTGCCGGCCCCACCCCTTTCAAAAATATAGAAAAATGACAGATTTATGTATTATCAGTAAATCAGAAATGTCCGCCATGTTTGGTCCTTGTGTACATTTGTGGGAAAGCTGACGGAGGGGCGGGGGATGTGCTGAGAACATCAGGAGGCCGGCATGTATAAATCGCCCTAAGACCGCCGCTGGAAGGGCTGGGCTTGGTAGATTCCCCCCCCCGTGTGTCTAAATGGGGCAGATTAGACAGAGCAATCCAGAAAACGGGCAGATTTTGACCAGTAAATTGACCCAATTGTGGCAGAATTCTGGTGCACAAAAGTGGCACCATTTTAAATGCAAATACCAACACTGCGCCTTGGAGTTCGGGGGGAGGGGGAATCTGCTGGCAGGGCACTTCTTAAAAAGAAAATGGGCGGGGCTAATCATTGGGGCGTGGCCACATAACCCGGTCAGATTTCCTATAAATGATGCCAGACAGTGGTATAAATTACAGCTGAGGCCTCCGCCAGTTAGTAGTCGGCGTGTAATTCACTGCGGCGCACGGATCCGACAATGTATGAGCTGGAGACATGAGCTCCGCAAAGAGACCGATCCTCCTTTAGGGGGCGCCCCGCTGCGCGCTCAGGGGAGCAGAAGGAGCCTTGGGGAAGGGCAGCTTCACATGAGCGTATGCAGAATTGCGCACGCCGAGGTGCAACATACTTGGAACAAGGTAGATCCGTGCAGGTATCAGCGCACAGTGCTGCACTTATTGCGCACGGAAGGCCTGTTCACACGCGTCTAGCGGTCAGCAAGCGGAAGGAGAGGTCACTGCGCACAAGGGGCCTCCGAGAGCCTCTTATAGGCCGAGGGGGGAACCACTTCTAGGGCCTCCGGTGACAAGACTGTCCATCTAATCCCCACAAGTCCCATCATGTACAGATCTGCTGAGATGGAGCCGCATGCCGGGGTCTGCAGCAGAGCGACGGCTCCTTCTGGGGGCTTCTGGCGGAGTGTATTAATGTCGCTGACGCTGTTTGGCGCGGGCCTGTGGCTACATTGTATCTATAGGTAACTGTTGGGGGGGTATAGGACGGTGGTTGATGAATGACATGGCGGCCGCGGCGGTGACACGCCTGCAGCTCGGGGACACCCACTGATGCCCGCTGATGCCCACTGACGCCCGCTGACGCCGCCACATTCTACATCCCTACTTACCAGAGATATAATTGACCTTTCCAGTGTAAACGGATCTCGCTGCATTCGTCACGCACAGAAGTCGCGGACGGCTCCCCGGTCGCGCTGCGTCGCATCAACAGCTGAGGGTTGGGGCTGCAAATGACTCGAATTCTTTGAGGCCGGATGTAATAATATCTGGAGTTCACCGCGCAGCTGATGGCCCGGCCCCTGCTGAGCAGGCCAGGAAACCCCTATAGGGAGACCAGGGTGCAACATCATCCACTGTCCTGCGATCTATGCGATGACATCATCACTTGTAGAGTGCCATAGCCCCGCCCAATGCGTGTTAGCACGCACGGTAAAAGGGCCCCTGGGCTTCACACTCAGAGGGCCCCGCTGGCATCTGCAGTCTCCATCACTGCTGGCAAGTGTTTGCTGAATCATTAGTGCTGCCACCCAGCTTTCCACAGACCCTGAATGGCCCTCTCTCCATCTGCTTGCTGTCAGGGAATGGAAACTATTTTCCCCTCAGTTGCCAGGAATGTATCTTGACCTTAGGCCTCATTCACATGGACATATTTTCTGACCGTGTTGCTTCGTCTTGGTATATACAAATATTTTACGTGTGTGAAAAAAAGTGGCGCAGTCTTCTATTGGTCCATGTTTGCGGTGCTTTTTGCGCCTGTTGCTAGGAGACAGTGCTGAAAAAAGATGACATCAGTTGGACCTTCTTGTGGCGTTTTTTGCAGCGCAGCACATTTGCGCAGTGATGAGGTAGATTTGCGCACAAATCACGCACAGTACTGTATGTTTTCCGCACACCGGACCAGTTCACATGTGTGACACCCCTTCCTGATTTAGGGGGCCTTCAGACGAGCGAGGGCGCGGACACACCCACACCACGATTTAAAAGGCCGTGCAGCCTAATTAGTCCCCTATGTATTCGACTTCCCCTCAAAGTTGCGCAGATCATTGACTCTTATGGTGCATTTAAAGCAGGTCGCGCTCTATTTTTGTTAAAAACAATGGCTTCCAATCTGTGTGCGAACGCGCCCGTGTGAGTGCGCCCTAAAAAGCGATCAGTGTAATGAGGTCGATGTGCCTCCTTTTTTCGTTGACTTGCGTCTTGCACGTGTTCGCGCCTCCCGTAGACTTCTATGGGGCCCTTGATGTGCAAATATGCAAGAAAATCGAGCAGGGCCCACTTTTCCCGCGCTTACATGAAATGCGAATGAGAATGCATCCATCGACATCAAGGGGTTCTCTGAGCATTACGTGCGCAAATGTGGTCGTCTGAGGAAACCCTCATCGTCGTCTTGCGGTCAACACCAGTAAAAGCCTGAGGCCTCATGTCCACGGCGGGTCGGTACCAGCATGCGGAGCTCGCAGCGTAATCCGACTCTACCTGCGCCGAGGACAGTGCTTACCTGTCCAGCTCTTCACTGCCGATCTGTGCGGAAGCGCCAACCGGCGCACATGTGCAGTAGTGATTTTTTTTTAATCTCCTGCTTTCCCATGGAGCCTGTGGCCCATTAACTTCAATGGCGGCCGTCCGTGCGGGAACCACAGCAAAATAAAAGGTCCGCTAAACAAATGCGCATGCCTTAATTCAGCTGTGGACGCCCATGTCTTCCTGTGGGTGGCATGAGACGTGGATCACCTGCGTGGATTCCACAATTCAAATTTGCCGGTGGACATTGGGCCTAAAACGTTTCACAGCTGAGGGTTTGTTACAGTGTATCAGTGCCAATAACCTCCATGCGGTAAACCCATCAGCAGCACAGATCTCTCTCCTGTCCCGGTAATCTGCTACAATGTATCAGTCTGGAGTCACAGAGGATTGGCTGGACTGATACATTGTAACAAGCCCTCAGGAAGTATCAGACCGCAGGGACAATAGCGGGCTGCGCCTGGCATCCTCGTCCCGGCTCACATCGCGCAGCACACGGACAGCCTGCTCGGGGATGCTGCCCATTTCATGCCCCATTCTCATGTGATATTGGGGCAGGCAGCGATTTTTCAATCTTGGATCGTCAGTTTGCGTGAAAAGCCGCTCGTGTGAAAGGGTTCATTTTCCGTGATTGATATGGACACGGATGTGAGTGCGGCTATGCTCACCGCTACGGAGCGCAATTGCGCATAAATGAAGGAAAAATATATTTTTTCTACCTTTCAAACTCTGTGCTATTCCATGCGAGTTTGAAAAAACAAGCAGGGGGCGGGGCCACACGGGACGCAGTATTAACGGGCGAGTGTCCCGCTAGTGAAAACAAAACCACTGAAGCCAATGGTTTTCTTTCATCCCGTTATGCGGCCGTGAAAATAGCGGACGCACAATGGGACAAAATCCGCCCGTCTGTTTAAGCGCCGGTACTGAGAGCTCAAACAGCAGTGACGTGCAGCGATCGCAGCGCGTCCGATTCTGGTCCAGATTACAGATCTGAAGAGTCCACTGAAGTCAAACGCAATAAATACGCCTCATACATGCGAACGAAATCACTAAGGCCTTCCTGCGTTCTTGAATGAAAACACGCACAAAAAAACGAAAGAAGCAGGAATGGCGCCCACTTTTAGGGCTCCTTCACACAAGTGTCGGCGCCGATCCGCTCATGATAGCCCGACTTTCACGCTATTATCTGTATCCGCGCTGTTTATTGTACTTTCTGCGTTCACATCGCGCGGGACACATCCGTGCCGTAAATGAACATGTTGTGCCGTCTAATTGGTCCCCATTGTGCCGTTTCGTGAGGCGCCCCACACACTCCTGCTGGCGTAAATGCGCACAAAAATACAGCATATTGTGGGGTTTTTCATTCGCAAAAGCGAAAGTGAGAATGAAATGATTGAAAACAATGGGCTCCATTCTCTGCACAGACGCGCTTTTGGGATTAAGCCCTCGGTCCGTGAAAACACTGTATATTCACGGACATGTGCCAATGTGAATGAGCCCTCAGGCGGGGACAGGTTGTCAGTCTCTTGATGAAACAAGAATGTTTCCACTCACTGACAGCAAGCAGAGTACAGACTGTATATAAGGTTCATTATATGATGATATTCACTGTGATGTATGGAAGCCTGCGGTTTGTTCTGGGACTTGTAGTCCACATTGGGCCCCTGTGATCCCATGTTTATAGAGCGGGGCCCGGCTCTACCTCTGCTGCAGCCAAACAAAGAGTCCACTTTAATCCTGCAAGCTGCACATAAAAGGCTTCACATGGGAGTCGCGGGGTCTCGGGTACCGAGTGCAGCGCCTGGTAATTAGGGCCGGTGCACTGTGCGTCCGGGGCGGAGGTACCGACATAAAACGCCAGCGCTGTGCATTCCACCACTCGTCTTATAAAACATGCTGAGCCGGGGAAATCTTGGCTGCAGAGATGAATTTGCGGGCAGAGAGGAAGGCGGAAACTGCAGAAGAAAGACTCGAGCACAAAAAAGACCTTTCACGAAGGATCAGATCTCCAGACGACCGCAGCTCAGGAGGAAAGGCGAACGCACCAAGCGCTGCTAACCCCTTCACTGCCGGCGCACAGCCCAGACAGAGGAGACCCCAAGTCATCAAATCCAGTCCTGGCGGCGAGATCTAGGAAAGCTGGGTGGCAACCATTGCAGCTCCCTTGTGGGCTTTTCCAGACCCCTGAATGGCTAATGAAATCAATGCAGATCTGCGGTGGAATGGGGGAGGGGGTGCAGGCTCACCGGTCGCCAAGGAATACTGACCGACGTAAAAGGAGGCGAGGCGAGGAGTACGGCTTATGACGACGCAAAAATGTACCCCTCAGTGACCCCAAGTGGTCATAGTGCTCCCCTTGATTGCCGCCAACAGTAATAGTGCCCCCACTTAGTGGCCTCAGTAGTAATAGCACCGTCTCTCAGTGGCCCAGAGGTCATGGTTCGTCCCCCTTAGTGGACCCAATGGTGATAGCATGCCTCCTAAGTGAGCCCAATAGTAATGGTGCCCCCGATAGTAATGGTGCCCCCGATAGCAATGGTGACCCCCCTTAATGGCTCTTATATCAACAGTATGCCTCTTAAATGGCCCCAATAGCAATGGTGTGTCCCCTTAGTTACCCCAACTGTAACAGTGCCCCCTTAATGGCCCCAATAATAGTGCATACCTGATAGTGGCCCCAGTAGTATTGGTGTGCCCCCCTAATGGCCCCAATAGTAATAGTGCCCCAGTGACAATAGTGCGCCCCCTTAGTGCTACACCCACGGCTGCATGTAGTTCCTCTCACTGAAGCACCTGGCTGCCATGGCGGCCGCAGTGGAGCTGTCAGTGATGGCTGCTGCCGGCCGTCCGCACAGAGAAATTATTTTTTACCGCCCATTAATGCTTGAGAAAACTAAACCCTGGCACCGGAACGTAACTAGCGGGCGGGCGGGTCGGTGGGCTACAGCCAGCTACCCCATCTGTGGGAAGACTCGCTCTTCGGGAGCTTGGTAGAGCTGTGTGACAACCAATATGGCTGCCATTACGAGAGCTGCGTACAATATGTAGGTGACGGGCGACGGTCCCTCTGTGGCAGGCAGATTTCCGCAGACCCTTGAAGGGGGCATCCGGTTACATATTACCAATTAAGCAAAGTGTGCGTTCCCCTCCCAGCGCCCGCGGTCCAGAGCTGCAGCCCTGCCATTCTCTGACAGCAGAAATCAGGTGACCGCCAGCTGCCAAAAAGACGCCGTCTCATCACCAATTCCAATTCCTGGCATTAGGGCACCCAAGATGTGATCGCTGATGCCAGGAGACGGGCGGTGGACGGCGGGCACGAAGATGGGTAGGCTTGCTATTGTTTCCAGTCATTTAAACCTAATTTTAACCCCTTCATGTCCCAGGGCATAGAGTTACATCCTGGACATGCGGGGATTGTAGGGAGCCGCATCGGAATCCTGCGCGATCGCGGCTGTTAACCCTTTAAATAATGCTGTCGATTCCAAAAGCAGCATTTATAAGAGATCCCGATGGCCGCCCTGCGAGGGGATAGCGAGGTGCTGTTGTCATGGCAGCCTGGGAACGGCTGAAAGCTGTGATGAGTGAGCGCCTAGTAAGCCATGCCTGGGGCGCTGCTTAATACGATCATTACACTGCGGGCCGATGAAACAATCCCAGGCCGGGCCCCTGCGGGACTGAAGGAGGGTCCGTTAATTACTAGAAAATAGGAAGAATCAAAAATCAAAACAAACAAAAACTACATTTCTTATCGCTGCGTCCATAAAGGTCCGACCTGTCAGAGTAACGCACATTAATGGCGGCCGATGAGCGGCATCGGAAATACCCCAGAAAAAGGTAACCAGAAGCAACCAAAGAGTCACATGAACTCCAAAGCGGAGCGATGGCTACAGTCACATGAGCGAGCGCGATGTCAGGACCAGAAGCCCGAGCCGGCACCGCGCCTGTCAGCGGGCGGTTTACCTGCAGAGACGAGGGGTTTATGCAAAAACGCCTCCCGTCAATTGGGATAAGTTTCCCGCTCGTGTCAAAGTAGCCCAACCGAAACAACCGGACGTCCCGCTAAAAGCCTCCACAGCTGCATCAATGGGAAAAAGGTTACGGCGGTCAAAGATGGCGGCAGAAAATAATGTTATTTTTTAAAAGTAGCGCAGCAAAAAATCTCCATAAATCGTACCGACCCCCAGAATCAAGTCAGCAGGGGTTTATTGTGGCAGTGTGTACGTCATAGAAACAACCCTTCCCCCACCCCCAAGATGGCGGAATTCCGTTTTCTTTCCATTTCACGTTTCACATTTTTCAGCACATCACAGAGAACCACAGAAAAATCCAACTCATCCTGAAAAACCCACCGAGCCCTCAGACAGCGACATGGATGGATACATAAAAGGCAGGAGTTTTAGAAAGAGAGGAAGAAAAAAAAAAGGGCCGCGTATTTAAGGGGTTAAATGTGCGGCTGGAGAGCCCCTTTAAATACCAAACGCATCTCTAATATCTGCAAGTATTGCTTTTGTGTCGGTCTTCACTGCAGTTCTGGGATTCTATTTATGAACCAGGAAGCCCAGGATGAGCAGAGCTGTGGGTCGGGGAGGGTTAGCGCCACATCAGGGGGGTCTCCTGCGGCCTTGATCCTATGTTTCGTAGTCATGGGGAGGGGCTGGGCTTGTGTTGCCCCCCGGGCTTGTTACAGTCGGCGTATCTAGGTAAATATTTAGCTTCTCTTGTGAATTTGGGTCCCTTCAAAGCGGTTTATTTACGCTGTCAGCAGACGGCGAGGGCTCTGTTTGGAGAAGAGAGCGATGGCAGCTCGGTGATTTATTCTGTGTCTCCCGAAATGTTCCCGTCGCGGTGACAGGAGTAACATGGCGGGTTCTCAGGATGTATTGTGACGGCGCCATCGGCTTTCCTCCCACAGAAGCGTCCGTCACCATTGTCACCCGCGCTGTCCCAGAAACAGAGCGCTAAGAGATGGCTGAAGAGCTCACCGCCATCTCTGCGCCATTTTCAGCAGCACCGCCGTCACACGGCCATGTCACATGTTCGGCGCTGTAGATACGAAAACCACAATGTAACAGTTATGAAAATAAATATCGGATTCTGTAGGTGAGTGGCGAAGGCGTCCCGCGCCGCCATGTACTGTGGGAGAGAGGTCGCCCCTCGCCAGTCGCAGCGCAGAAGACGACACTCGGGGCTGTGAGAAGGCGAGATTTGTGTATTCTGGACTCCGAACAAGTAACATCAGGGAGATGAGGAGCCGGCGCAGCGGCGAGACGCTCGGATCAGATCACAGCTCAGCGTGAGAAAATCACAGGAGCAAAGAGCTCGCTATCATCGCAGCCGACCGACCGACCTCGGGGGTTATTACATGGGGGGGAACTAAATCCATCCCTACCTAAATAAAACATTTTTAAAGGGGAAGTCCACCACTATGGGGGAGGGGTATCACCCTCTGCGAGTCCGCAGGTATGAGCGCCAGCTGAGACCCTCATCATACGGGCAGCGGAGATGTGGAAACCCAATCCTAGATCTCCAGATCACAACATCCACAAGGTGCCATCACTGGGGTTCATAGCGCCCCTCCCCCAATGATGTTATAGTGACCAGTTTTATTCCATCTTGTCCTCCATGTTTTGTAGAAGAGATACAAGTTGGAGTCCGATGAGCGCAAGATTCTGAGAATATCATGAAGACGTCTTGGAGACAACAGAGCTGAGACTTAAATACCGATTAAAGAGGTTTTTTGCTCCTTGAAGGAGCAAATAGCTAGGGAGAGGGCAGAAAATGGTTAAAATACTCACCGCTCCCATCCCCTGCCAATCCAGCGCTGCCACTGCTATCCTCACCGCCACTCTGTGTATACATGGCTGACCTGTCCGTATACACATGTGACCTCAGTGGTATACGGCAGAAGACACTGCGGTCAGTGATCATGAGTGGATATAGAATATCATTGTTGTAGTTTGTCAACAAACACCACAGGATAAGATGGGAGCAGCAGCTGGGAAGGGGATACAAATGTATCAGTGTAGACAATACTCTGTGAGCTCAACAGCCGGACTCCAGACTGATAGAGTCATAGAATCGTACAGTTGGAAGGGTCCTCCGGGGTCATCGGGTCCTCCGGGGTCATCGGGTCCTCCGGGGTCATCGGGTCCAACCCCCAGCTCAGTGCAGGATGCACTAAATCATCCCAGACAGATGTCTGTCCGCCTCTGAAGACTTCCACTGAAGGAGAACTCCCCACCTCCTGTGGCAACCTGTTCCACTCATTGATCCCCCTCACTGTCTAATATCTAATCTGTGTCTCCCCCCTTTCAGTTTCATCCCATTGCTTCTAGTCCTTCCTTGTACAGATGAGAATAGGGCTGATCCCTCTGCACTGTGACAGCCCTTCAGGTATTTGTAGACAGCTATTAAGTCTCCTCTCAGCCTTCTCTTCTGCTAAACATTCCCAGATCCTTTACCCGTTCCTCATAGGACATGATTTGCAGACCGCTCACCATCTTGGTAACTCTTCTCTGAACTTGCTCCAGTTTGTCTGTCTTGTATAAAGTGGGATGCCCAGAACTGGACCCAGTATTCCAGATGAGGTCTGACTAAGGAAGAGTAGAGGGGATAATGACCTCACGTGATCTAGACTCTATGCTTCTCTTAATACATCCCAGAAATGTGTTTGCCTATTTGGCTGCTGCATCACATTGTTGACTCATGTTCAGTCTATGATCTATTAGTATACCCAAGTCTTTCTCACATGTGCTGCTGCTTAGCCCAATTCCTCCCATTCTGTATGGGCTTTCTTCATTTTTCTTGCCCAGATGTAGGACTTTGCATTTCTCCTTGTTAAATACCATTCTGTTAGTCACTGCCCACTATTGAAGCTTTTCTAGATCTTTTTGAATCCTCTCTCTCTTCCCTAGTGTTCGCTGTCCCTCCTAGCTTTGTGTCGTCGGCACATTTGATCAGTTTCCCACAATTCCCTCCTCATTTATAACAATGTTGGCCACCACTGGGCCGAGGACAGAGCCTTGTGGTTCCCCACTTGATACATTGAAGCAAACCAGCAGAGAGCGCAGCACCACTGCTGGAGCCGCCAGGACGGTGAGGGCAGCTTGTATATTATTAGTGGCGATCGCTCCTGTGAGTTATGGGCGATCCTGACTAATAGACACAATAGAACTCCTGGATCCTCATCATCTCCCTGTCGTTATCTCATAGACGGATGATGGGGGTTAATCGTTTCATCATTTGTTAGCAGCCATTGTGAAGGAAGAGTCAATCACAGCTTGTGTAGCGGAGGGAGCGCTGCTGAGTGATGAGGTGATACGGAGTTAATGCCTCGTGCGTTCTGCGCTTATACGAGTGTCATCTACTGCTATATACTCCAGCTGTGAGGGCGCCGCTCGCTACACAGGACCAGAAACCAGCAGCGCCGGGGTCTAATGTCCAACCATAGTGTATAAACCGCTGCAGATCATCTCACCCCCTGGGTACTTATAGGTGTGTTGTAGGGGGCACAATTTAAAGGGCTCTGACCTCGAAACCGAATACTGTTACACTGACCCTCCTGTTTCCAAGCAAAATTCAGTCCCAGGACCGGAGGGGGTGATAATTTTATTGACCTTTTGGGGTTCCCTTTTTGGGGGGCCATTTGTAGACTACCTACTCACCCACCTGCTCTGTGGTTGGCCACTGTTGCTCACATGATCAGAGCTACCCAATCAGAGCAGTCCATAGTATAGTTAGAAAATGGGGTGGCCATCTTGGTCACCCAAAAATGAGACCTCAAGCTTCGGAACCGAATCATGGCCGACAAGATCAACTACAGTTAATGCCCCCCCTCCTCTCTGCACACAATGTGGTCCCAGGCAGAGCTCTGTCCTGAAATGAGAGGGTCATTTTAAAGAGGTTTTCTGACTTCCGGCTGGATTCACATGATTGTATTTATGTGCGCAATTCCATCATGAAAAGAAAAACCGTGACGTTCTATCGTACTGCGCAGGGAGATAGAAGCTATGAAACCAAGTGGGCTGATCGGCCGTATCCGTGTATGGGGGCTCGGCTGCACAGATGCGTATGACTGGGAAACGCAACAAGTATCGTAAAATACATATCTGCAAGTGCAAATACACAACGGCCAGAAACGCAGCGCAAATACGCATGCACTGATGTGAGCGCAGCCGTATGTAGACGCCCTGCAGCTGTCTGGGGCTCGGGTCACACCGCAGATGTGGGGCTTAAACAGACGATTAGGATTTTGTCCTGTTTTGCAGGCATAAAAATGGCGCCAACAAAACAGGATGAGGCAAAACGAAGCCATTAATTTCAATGTCTTTGTTCTCACCGACGTGTTTCTCGAGGGCGCGGGAACTGCGTGCGAGATACGATCGGTCCGGCGCTATCTGTCAGCTCTTTTTTTAAAATTCGCATTCCATTTGAACAGTAAAAACAGGCTGGTGCGTGAGCAGATACACTCCGCGGGGGCGAGCAGATACACTCCGCGGGGGCGAGCAGATACACTCCGCGGGGGCGAGCAGATATACTCCGCGGGGGCGAGCAGATACACTCCGCGGGGGCGAGCAGATACACTCCGCGGGGGCGAGCAGATACACTCCGCGGGGGCGAGCAGATACACTCCGCGGGGGCGAGCAGATACACTCCGCGGGGCGAGCAGATACACTCCGCGGGGGCGAGCAGATACACTCCGCGGGGGCGAGCAGATACACTCCGCGGGGGCGAGCAGATACACTCCGCGGGGGCGAGCAGATACACTCCGCGGGGGCGAGCAGATACACTCCGCGGGGGCGAGCAGATACACTCCGCGGGGGCGAGCAGATACACTCCGCGGGGGGCGAGCAGATACACTCCGCGGGGGGCGAGCAGATACACTCCACGGGGGCGAGCAGATACACTCCGCGGGGGCGAGCAGATACACTCCGCGGGGGCGAGCAGATACACTCCGCGGGGGCGAGCAGATACACTCCGCGGGGGCGAGCAGATACACTCCACGGGGGCGAGCAGATACACTCCGCGGGGGCGAGCAGATACACTCCGCGGGGGGCGAGAAGATACACTCCGCGGGGGGCGAGCAGATACACTCCGCGGGGGCGAGCAGATACACTCCGCGGGGGCGAGCAGATACACTCCGCGGGGGGCGAGCAGATACACTCCGCGGGGGGCGAGCAGATACACTCCGCGGGGGGCGAGCAGATACACTCCACGGGGGCGAGCAGATACACTATGCGGGGGCGAGCAGATACACTCCGCGGGGGCGAGCAGATACACTCCGCGGGGGCGAGCAGATACACTCCACGGGGGCGAGCAGATACACTCCGCGGGGGCGAGCAGATACACTCCGCGGGGGCGAGCAGATACACTCCGCGGGGGGCGAGAAGATACACTCCGCGGGGGGCGAGCAGATACACTCCGCGGGGGCGAGCAGATACACTCCGCGGGGGCGAGCAGATACACTCCGCGGGGGGCGAGCAGATACACTCCGCGGGGGGCAAGCAGATACACTCCGCGGGGGGCGAGCAGATACACTCCGCGGGGGCGAGCAGATACACTCCGCGGGGGCGAGCAGATACACTCCACGGGGGCGAGCAGATACACTCCGCGGGGGCGAGCAGATACACTCTGCAGGGGCAGCATATCTGCGCATTCGCCCATCGGTCTGTCTGCGGTCTCTAACACCATGTTAAGGACTCCGAGAGGTTGGAAAGCTCACAATAACATCATTATTTTTGTCATTAAGAGGTCTCGTATCTACAAGATGACTTGGATTCTCTAGCTGAGAACAATCACGTTTTGCTCTACTGGCGACTGCGGGACATACTATTTTCATTATCCTCTCTACCTAAAACCGAACCTCTGAAAAACTGACCTGCTGGTGTTTCCGCCCTCCAATAACCGACCTCATCCTGACATCTCCATCTCAGTGTGTGGCACCATAACTCCCAGCATGCCCGCTGTCTTGGAGTTATATCTGACCCCGGTCTCTCCTTCACCCCCTATGTCCAATCTCTTGCCCGAACATGTCAGCTGCACCTCAAGAACAACGCAGGAATCCACCCCTTTCTCACCGCGGACTCATTAAAAACGCTCCCTGTCGCCCTCATCCACTCCCGGCTCGATTATTACAACTCGTTGCTGGTCGGCCTCCCCCGCACCAGACTCTACCCTCTCCAATCCATCCTGAATGCGGCAGCCAGGCTCATCTTCCTGTCCAGCCGCTACTCGGACGCCTCTGCCCTGTGCCGGTCACTGCACTGGCTGCCCGTTAAATACAGAATACAATTCACACTCACTACCTTCATTCATAAAGCCTCCACAGTGCAGCGCCCCCCTTCATTGCATCCCTCATCCACAGCACCGCGCCGCCCTACATTGTATCCCTCATCCACAGCACCGCGCCGCCCTATATTGTATCCCTCATCCACAGCACCGCGCCCCCCTACATTGTATCCCTCATCCACAGCACCGCGCCGCCCTACATTGTATCCCTCATCCACAGCACCGCACCACCCTACATTGTATCCCTCATCCACAGCGCAGCACCCCCTTCATTGTATCCCTCATCCACAGCACCGCCCTACATTGTATCCCTCATCTCAATCCATCTCCCAGTCCCTGCCCTCCGCTCTGCTAATGAAATCAGACTGAGTGCCCCTTTAATTCTAGCGCTGCGGAATAAGTTGGCGCTATACAAATAAAGATTATTATTATTATTATTATTATAACCTCTCATTCCAAAACTTCTCCAGAGCAGCACCGGTCCTCCGGAACGCGCTACCCAAAACTATTCGCACAATCCCCAACACACACAACTTCAGGCGTGCTCTAATAACGCACCTCTTCAGGGAGGCATACCATATGTCCTAAATAAAGCCCTCTGTACCCCCTGATAACATGCTCCCTGTCCTAGCCAATCAGCTGCCCCCTGCAGTTACACCGAATTGGCCACTATACAGCTTAGTCTGACCATTGTCTATGTACAGCATCCCTCACTCTCCACCTCGCCATACCTGGAACATCTCCCTACTGTCCCCATCAACTGATTACTACACGGAACCGGGGTTTTGTTTCTGTTCCCTCCATCTTCTAAGCGCTGCAGAATATGTTGGCGCTATATAAATAACGATTATTATCTATTTTAGCCCTTAATGCCGATTCTGTGCCCGCCCTGCAGGTGCCCACATCAAATCTGCAGTGAAATCCACATCAAGTCTCCCATTGGTGTTAATCGCCATCCGCGCTGCGGTCTACGGGGCATTTTCAAAGTGAGGATTTTAAATCTGCATTTTAATTTGTACTTGAGAGGATATTAAAACCGGAGGAGCAGAGAAATACAAGCAGACTTAGAGAGTCCACCGATACAGAGGGGAGGGTTTTATGGGGAAGAACCCCGAGAGGCTGGAGGCCGCTGTAACATCATGGATTTCTGTAGCCACTAAAAGGTCTCATATCTACAAGGTTACTTGGTCTCTCTTGCTGGGAACAATCACATTTTGCTCTGCTGGTGACACCGGACCGAACTTTTATCATTATTCTAAGAAACAAGTATGTTTGTTCATATTCACATACAGCAAGCAGAGATCTTGGTGAGAAGTTGACACATAAAGTCTATTAGTGAGCTACAGAATATTTTATTGCAGAGTGATTATTGATTTGGGGGGACGCACGGGCCTGATATAAGTAATGACCCCCTATAAGCGATCACGTGTCCATCAGCCTGAGAGGTGCGGTATGGAATGTGGTTTCTGCTATGGGAGGGACGGGCGTCTGATAAGTAAATTAAACCACATGGATGAGAGCCGAGAACCTCCGCAGCGAGCACACAGCCGACTCTGTAGCTTCTGGGTTTCATTGGACACCATGTAATAGGAACCAACTGACAGCGAGTTCACGGAAAGCCACCCTGCGCCGGTGACAGCGAGTTCACGGGAAGCCACCCTGCGCCGGTGACAGCGAGTTCACGGGAAGCCACCCTGCGCGGGTGACAGCGAGTTCACGGGAAGCCACCCTGCGCCAGTGACAGTGAATTCACGGGAAGCCACCCTGCGCCAGTGACAGCGAGTTCACGGGAAGCCACCCTGCGCCGGTGACAGCGAGTTCACGGGAAGCCACCCTGCGCGGGTGACAGCGAGTTCACGGGAAGCCACCCTGCGCCAGTGACAGTGAATTCACGGGAAGCCACCCTGCGCCAGTGACAGCGAGTTCACGGGAAGCCACCCTGCGCCGGTGACAGCGAGTTCACGGGAAGCCACCCTGCGCCGGTGACAGCGAGTTCACGGAAAGCAACCCTGCGCCGGTGACAGCGAGTTCATGGGAAGCCACCGTGCGCCAGTGACAGTGAATTCACGGGAAGCCACCCTGCGCCAGTGACAGCGAGTTCACGGGAAGCCACCCTGCGCTGGTGACAGCAAGTTCACGGAAAGCAACCCTGCGCCGGTGATAGCGAGTTCATGGGAAGCCACCCTGCACCTATGACAGCGTAGTCGCGGGAAGCCACCCTGTACCTATGACAGCGTAGTCACGGGAAGCCACCCTGCGCCGGTGACAGCGAGTTCATGTAAAGCCACCCTGCGCCGGTGACAGCGAGTTCACGGGAAGCCACCCTGCGCCGGTGACAACAAGTTCACGGGAAGCCACCCTGCGCCAGTGACAGCGAGTTCACGTGAAGCCACCCTGTGCCGGTAACAGCGAGTTCACGGGAAGCCACCCTGCACCAGTGATAGTGACTTCATGGGAAGCCACCCTGCGCCGATGACAGCGAGTTCATGGGAAGCCACCCTGCACCGGTGACAGCGAGTTCACGGAAAGCAACCCTGGGCCGGTGATAACGAGTTCATGGGAAGCCACCCTGCGCGGGTGACAGCGAGTTCATGGGAAGCCACCGTGCGCCAGTGGCAGTGAATTCACGGAAAGCCACCCTGCGCCAGTGACAGCGAGTTCACGGGAAGCCACCCTGCGCCGGTGACAGCGAGTTCACGGAAAGCAACCCTGCGCCGGTGACAGCGAGTTCACGGGAAGCCACCCTGCACCTATGACAGTGTAGTCACGGGAAGCCACCCTGTACCTATGACAGTGTAGTCACGGGAAGCTACCCTGCGCCGGTGACAGCGAGTTCATGTAAAGCAACCCTGCGCTGGTGATAGCTAGTTCACGGGAAGCCACCCTGCACCGGTGACAGCGAATTCATGGAAAGCCACCCTGCGCTGGTGATAGCTAGTTCACGGAAAGCCACCCTGCGTGGGTGATAGCGAGTTCATGGGAAGCCACCGTGCGCCAGTGACAGTCAATTTACGGGAAGCCACCCTGCACCGGTGACAGCGAGTTCACGTGAAGCCGCCCTGCGCCGGTAACAGCGAGTTCACGGGAAGCCACCCTGCACCAGTGATAGCTAGTTCATGGGAAGCCACCCTGCGCCGGTGACAGCAAGTTCATGGGAAGCCACCCTGCACCGGTGACAGCGAGTTCACGGGAAGCCACCCTGCGCCGGTGACAGCGAGTTCATGGAAAGCAACCCTGCGCTTGTGATAGCTAGTTCACGGGAAGCCACCCTGCACCGGTGACAGCGAGTTCATGGAAAGCCACCCTGCGCTGGTGACAGCAAGTTCACGGGAAGCCACCCTGCACCGGTGACAGCGAGTTCACGGGAAGCCACACTGCACCGCTGACAAGAAGTTCATGGAAAGCAACCCTGCGCTGGTGATAGCTAGTTCACGGAAAGCAACCCTGCGCGGGTGACAGCGAGTTCACGGGAAGCCACCCTGCGCCGGTGACAACAAGTTCACGGGAAGCCACCCTGCGCCAGTGACAGCGAGTTCACGTGAAGCCACCCTGTGCCGGTAACAGCGAGTTCACGGGAAGCCACCCTGCACCAGTGATAGTGACTTCATGGGAAGCCACCCTGCGCCGATGACAGCGAGTTCATGGGAAGCCACCCTGCACCGGTGACAGCGAGTTCACGGGAAGCCACCCTGCGCGGGTGACAGCGAGTTCACGGGAAGCCGCCCTGCGCCGGTGATAGCGAGTTCACGGGAAGCCACCCTGCACCGGTGACAGCGAATTCATGGAAAGCCACCCTGCGCTGGTGATAGCTAGTTCACGGAAAGCCACCCTGCGTGGGTGATAGCGAGTTCATGGGAAGCCACCGTGCGCCAGTGACAGTCAATTTACGGGAAGCCACCCTGCACCGGTGACAGCGAGTTCACGTGAAGCCGCCCTGCGCCGGTAACAGCGAGTTCACGGGAAGCCACCCTGCACCAGTGATAGCTAGTTCATGGGAAGCCACCCTGCGCCGGTGATAGCAAGTTCATGGGAAGCCACCCTGCACCGGTGACAGCGAGTTCACGGGAAGCCACCCTGCGCCGGTGACAGCGAGTTCATGGAAAGCAACCCTGCGCTTGTGATAGCTAGTTCACGGGAAGCCACCCTGCACCGGTGACAGCGAGTTCATGGAAAGCCACCCTGCGCTGGTGACAGCAAGTTCACGGGAAGCCACCCTGCACCGGTGACAGCGAGTTCACGGGAAGCCACACTGCACCGCTGACAAGAAGTTCATGGAAAGCAACCCTGCGCTGGTGATAGCTAGTTCACGGAAAGCAACCCTGCGCGGGTGACAGCGAGTTCACGGGAAGCCACCCTGCGCCGGTGACAACAAGTTCACGGGAAGCCACCCTGCGCCAGTGACAGCGAGTTCACGTGAAGCCACCCTGTGCCGGTAACAGCGAGTTCACGGGAAGCCACCCTGCACCAGTGATAGTGACTTCATGGGAAGCCACCCTGCGCCGATGACAGCGAGTTCATGGGAAGCCACCCTGCACCGGTGACAGCGAGTTCACGGGAAGCCACCCTGCGCGGGTGACAGCGAGTTCACGGGAAGCCACCCTGCGCCAGTGACAGTGAATTCACGGGAAGCCACCCTGCGCCAGTGACAGCGAGTTCACGGGAAGCCACCCTGTGCCGGTGATAGCTAGTTCACGGAAAGCCACCCTGCGTGGGTGATAGCGAGTTCATGGGAAGCCACCGTGCGCCAGTGACAGTGAATTTACGGGAAGCCACCCTGCACCGGTGACAGCGAGTTCACGTGAAGCCGCCCTGCGCCGGTAACAGCGAGTTCACGGGAAGCCACCCTGCACCAGTGATAGCGAGTTCATGGGAAGCCACCCTGCGCCGGTGACAGCGAGTTCATGGGAAGCCACCCTGCACCGGTGACAGCGAGTTCACGGGAAGCCACCCTGCGCTGGTGACAGCGAGTTCACGGGAAGCCACCCTGCCTGGTGACAGCAAGTTCACGGGAATCCACCCTGCACCGGTGACAGCGAGTTCATGGGAAGCCACCCTGCGCCGGTGACAGCAAGTTCACGGGAAGCCACCCTGCGCCAGTGACAACGTGTTCATGGAAAGCAACCCTGCGCTGGTGATAGCTAGTTCACGGGAAGCCACCCTGCGCTGGTGACAGCGAGTTCACGGGAAGCCACCCTGCACCGGTGACAGCGAGTTCATGGAAAGCCACCCTGCGCTGGTGACAGCGAGTTCACGGGAAGATACCCTCCACCACTGACAACAACTTCACGGGAAGCCACCCTGCGCCCGTGACAGCGAGTTCATGGAAAGTAACCCTGCGCTGGAGATAGCTAGTTCACGGGAAGCCACCCTTCGTGGGTGATAGTGAGTTCATGGGAAGCCACCGTGCGCTACTGACAGTGAATTCACGGGAAGCCACCGTGCGCCGGTGACAGCGAGTTCACGTGAAGCCGCCCTGCGCCGGTAACAGCGAGTTCACGGGAAGCCACCCTGCACCAGTGATAGCGAGTTCATGGGAAGCCACCCTGCGCCGGTGACAGCGAGTTCATGGGAAGCCACCCTGCACCGGTGACAGCGAGTTCACGGGAAGCCACCCTGCGCTGGTGACAGCGAGTTCACGGGAAGCCACCCTGCCTGGTGACAGCAAGTTCACGGGAATCCACCCTGCACCGGTGACAGCGAGTTCACGGGAAGCCACCCTGCGCCGGTGACAGCGAGTTCACGGGAAGCCACCCTGCGCGGGTGACAGCGAGTTCACGGGAAGCCACCCTGCGCCAGTGACAGTGAATTCACGGGAAGCCACCCTGCGCCAGTGACAGCGAGTTCACGGGAAGCCACCCTGCGCCGGTGACAGCGAGTTCACGGGAAGCCACCCTGCGCCGGTGACAGCGAGTTCACGGAAAGCAACCCTGCGCGGGTGACAGCGAGTTCATGGGAAGCCACCGTGCGCCAGTGACAGTGAATTCACGGGAAGCCACCCTGCGCCAGTGACAGCGAGTTCACGGGAAGCCACCCTGCGCTGGTGACAGCGAGTTCACGGAAAGCAACCCTGCGCCGGTGATAGCGAGTTCATGGGAAGCCACCCTGCACATATGACAGCGTAGTCGCGGGAAGCCACCCTGTACCTGTGACAGCGTAGTCACGGGAAGCCACCCTGCGCCGGTGACAGCGAGTTCATGTAAAGCCACCCTGCGCCGGTGACAGCGAGTTCACGGGAAGCCACCCTGCGCCGGTGACAACAAGTTCACGGGAAGCCACCCTGCGCCAGTGACAGCGAGTTCACGTGAAGCCACCCTGTGCCGGTAACAGCGAGTTCACGGGAAGCCACCCTGCACCAGTGATAGTGACTTCATGGGAAGCCACCCTGCGCCGATGACAGCGAGTTCATGGGAAGCCACCCTGCACCGGTGACAGCGAGTTCACGGGAAGCCACCCTGCGCGGGTGACAGCGAGTTCACGGGAAGCCACCCTGCGCCAGTGACAGTGAATTCACGGGAAGCCACCCTGCGCCAGTGACAGCGAGTTCACGGGAAGCCACCCTGTGCCGGTGATAGCTAGTTCACGGAAAGCCACCCTGCGTGGGTGATAGCGAGTTCATGGGAAGCCACCGTGCGCCAGTGACAGTGAATTTACGGGAAGCCACCCTGCACCGGTGACAGCGAGTTCACGTGAAGCCGCCCTGCGCCGGTAACAGCGAGTTCACGGGAAGCCACCCTGCACCAGTGATAGCGAGTTCATGGGAAGCCACCCTGCGCCGGTGACAGCGAGTTCATGGGAAGCCACCCTGCACCGGTGACAGCGAGTTCACGGGAAGCCACCCTGCCTGGTGACAGCAAGTTCACGGGAATCCACCCTGCACCGGTGACAGCGAGTTCACGGGAAGCCACCCTGCGCCGGTGACAGCAAGTTCACGGGAAGCCACCCTGCGCCAGTGACAACGTGTTCATGGAAAGCAACCCTGCGCTGGTGATAGCTAGTTCACGGGAAGCCACCCTGCGCTGGTGACAGCGAGTTCACGAGAAGCCACCCTGCGCCGGTGATAGCGAGTTCACGGGAAGCCACCCTGCACCGGTGACAGCGTGTTCATGGAAAGCTACCCTGTGCTGGTGATAGCTAGTTTACGGAAAGCCACCCTGTGCTAGTGACAGCGAGTTCCTCGGAAGCCACCGTGTGCCAGTGACAGTGAATTCACGGGAAGCCACCCTGCGCCGGTGACAGCGAGTTCATGGGAAGCCACCCTGCGCCGGTAACAGTGAGTTCACGAGAAGCCACCCTGCACCGGTGATAGCGAGTTCATGGGAAGCCACCCTGTGCCGGTGATAGCTAGTTCACGGAAAGCCACCCTGCGTGGGTGATAGCGAGTTCATGGGAAGCCACCGTGCGCCAGTGACAGTGAATTTACAGGAAGCCACCCTGCACCGGTGACAGCGAGTTCACGTGAAGCCGCCCTGCGCCGGGAACAGCGAGTTCACGGGAAGCCACCCTGCACCAGTGATAGCGAGTTCATGGGAAGCCACCCTGCGCCGGTGACAGCGAGTTCATGGGAAGCCACCCTGCACCGGTGACAGCGAGTTCACGGGAAGCCACCCTGCGCTGGTGACAGCGAGTTCACGGGAAGCCACCCTGCCTGGTGACAGCAAGTTCACGGGAATCCACCCTGCACCGGTGACAGCGAGTTCACGGGAAGCCACCCTGCGCCGGTGACAGCAAGTTCACGGGAAGCCACCCTGCGCCAGTGACAACGTGTTCATGGAAAGCAACCCTGCGCTGGTGATAGCTAGTTCACGGGAAGCCACCCTGCGCTGGTGACAGCGAGTTCACGAGAAGCCACCCTGCGCCGGTGATAGCGAGTTCACGGGAAGCCACCCTGCACCGGTGACAGCGTGTTCATGGAAAGCTACCCTGTGCTGGTGATAGCTAGTTTACGGAAAGCCACCCTGTGCTAGTGACAGCGAGTTCCTCGGAAGCCACCGTGTGCCAGTGACAGTGAATTCACGGGAAGCCACCCTGCGCCGGTGACAGCGAGTTCATGGGAAGCCACCCTGCGCCGGTAACAGTGAGTTCACGAGAAGCCACCCTGCACCGGTGATAGCGAGTTCATGGGAAGCCACCCTGTGCCGGTGATAGCTAGTTCACGGAAAGCCACCCTGCGTGGGTGATAGCGAGTTCATGGGAAGCCACCGTGCGCCAGTGACAGTGAATTTACAGGAAGCCACCCTGCACCGGTGACAGCGAGTTCACGTGAAGCCGCCCTGCGCCGGGAACAGCGAGTTCACGGGAAGCCACCCTGCACCAGTGATAGCTAGTTCATGGGAAGCCACCCTGCGCCGGTGACAGCAAGTTCATGGGAAGCCACCCTGCACCGGTGACAGCGAGTTCACGGGAAGCCACCCTGCGCCGGTGACAGCGAGTTCATGGAAAGCAACCCTGCGCTTGTGATAGCTAGTTCACGGGAAGCCACCCTGCGCCGTTGACAGCGAGTTCACGGGAAGCCACCCTGCACCGGTGACAGCGAGTTCATGGAAAGCCACCCTGCGCTGGTGACAGCGAGTTCACGGGAAGCCACACTGCAACGCTGACAAGAAGTTCATGGAAAGCAACCCTGCGCTGGTGATAGCTAGTTCACGGGAAGCCACCCTGCGCCGGTGACAGCGAGTTCATGGAAAGCCACTCTGCGCTGGTGACAGCGAGTTCACGGGAAGATACCCTGCACCACTGACAACAACTTCACGGGAAGCCACCCTGCGCCCGTGACAGCGAGTTCATGGAAAGTAACCCTGCGCTGGTGATAGCTAGTTCACGGGAAGCCACCCTGCACCGGTGACAGCGAGTTCATGGAAAGCCACCCTGCGCTGGTGACAGCGAGTTCACGGGAAGCCACCCTGCGCTGGTGACAGCGAGTTCATGGAAAGCCACCCTGCGCTGGTGATAGCTACTTCACGGGAAGCCACCCTACGCCGGTGACAGCGAGTTCACGGGAAGCCACCCTGCGCTGGTGACAGCGAGTTCACGGGAAGCCACCCTGCGCTGGTGATAGCGAGTTCATGGGAAGCCACCGTGTGCCAGTGACAGTGAATTCACGGGAAGCCACCCTGTGCCGGTGACAGCGCTGAAAACACGCGAGGACAAAAAAAACCCAGATGTAGTTTTTTTGGGCAGGTGGGCGGAGAGTGGTATGGGATGCTGTAGATGAGGTTTATTGCAATCAGCCAGTCACAAGTATGCAGAAAGTATTTGCCTCTTTCAGCGACGTGAAGTCTGAGATCCGATCATAGGAGGCATTTGGCGGTGGTTAGCACTGCTGGAGGTGCAGACGTGTCACCCAGCCGCTCCTATGGGGGACTCATCCCACTGTTAGTCACCCGGTGATCCAGATGCCAGGGAGGGGGCATTATCTACAGAGCTCGGTTGGTGTACTCCGTGTCATACTGATGAGAAGGGAATGTCTGACAATCACATCACACACTGGAAAGATACATGAGAGGCCGGAACTACAATGTAGCAAAAGCTTATTGACACACAAGTACCAAACACAAAACAATGCAGACATCTGAGCAGTCAGGAACCTGATATATAGTCAGCACACAATCAGGACCCGCAGCTAAACCAGGGGGTTAAATATACAGATCTGATCATAATATTGGGGTCTGGAAAAATTAAGAATCACCCTTTTAGATGAGCAACCAGGAGTGCAGAGGTAGCAGTCACACCAATATTATGTGTGGGGAGATGGGGGGCTTCTTGTATAACATACAAGAGCTACAATGGTGCGGTGTGCAGCATGTTCCACCTTAGTAATGAAAAGTATACTCATCATACATACACCCATTATGTATATACTCATCATACATACATACATGTACCCATCATCCATCCATCATATATACACTCATGATACCATCATACATGCATACACCCATCATCTAACATATGTACACTTTTGATCCATAATCCATCCATCCATCATTTATATACACAGATCACATATACACTTATGATACCCATTATACACACACCCATATCCATCCATATTATCTGCACTCATCCTACATCCATCCACTCATTATCCATAAACATACATCATTCATACTACACCCATGATCCATCATACATCCACCCATCATACATTCACACATGCCTCATTCATCCATGTATACACAATCATCCATCTATTCTACATACACCCATCACACATGAGTTCCCCCTTTGCACTTTTCCACTATCCTCTATAAGATCTTCACAGGGATGCCAATTCTGTGCTGCTTTTGATACAACATTTATCTTGTCCTTTCTATTGTTTTCCCCTGAAAGAACTGGAAATTCTAGCACCATTATACATCAATCCGTCACCCATACACACATAAACAACTGTACAGTAATCCATTGTACATCAATATATCACACATGTTCACATCATAAATGCACACAGCAATCATACATACATACAGAAGCCTCTGGAAGATGGAAAACCCCTACAAAATGCCAAATTGGGAAAAATAGTCCAAAATATCGCTGCTTTGGGATGTTGGTGGGTTTAGTTTTGCTTCTATCTTCCAATGATTCCTGGAATCTGTACACCCATCATCCGTACATCCATTCATCACACACACATCATCATCCATCTATCATCTTACTTGAAAAAGACTCAGAGGAGTTGAAACGTTGTATATTTCGTTGCTTTGAGGAATAAAAAACAACTTTTTAATGACACCACGCATGCTGTCGCATCTACTCTTCTATGGTACCACATTTGGGCTTTTCTGGATCCGGCCCATTCTGGTGACACTGCCTGGTGATTGTCCGGCTATATTAAGCATGAAGATTGTGCTGCTGGCATCCTCTTTCTACTACCATCCACCCATCATACATGCACACACACCCAACATCCATCATACAAGCACACACCCATAATCCGTACATCCAGCCATCATACATACAAACACCCATCATATATATACACACACGTCATCATCCATCCACCCATCATACATGCACACACCCATCATCCATCATACAAGCACACACCCATAATCCGTACATCCACCCATCATACATACACACACACCCATCATCCATCATACAAGCACACACCCATAATCCGTACTTCCAGCCATCATACATACACACACCCAACATCCATCATACATGCCGCACCCATAATCGGTACATCCATTCATCATACATACAAACACCCATCATATATACACACACGTCATCATCCATCCACCCATCATACATGCACACACCCATCATCTGTACATCCATCCATCATACATACATACACCTATGATGAAGGAACAGAACATCTACAGGAAACCCAGTGATCCAAGGTCCGAACTATAGAAGCTTGTATCGAGCAACACAGTCCTGGAGCCCAGGTCAGAGCACACAGGAACAGACGGATCCGTATTCCATGCAAGGGGAGTCTCAGTCTTGTCTTAGGCCTGTGAAGGCTGCATTATGAGCAAAGCAGATCCAGGGATTTGTTCATTTCTCTTTGGTATTAGGGACATGTCCTCCTCCCCTCTCTGTGGTGTTAGGGACATGCCCTCCTTTCCTCTCCATCACCCCCTTCCCTCTGTGACCCCTTCCCCTGTGGTGTTGGGGACATGACACCATCCTGTCCTCTCTGTGACCCCCTATCCTCTCTGTGGTGTTAGGGACATGTCCTCCTCTCCTCTCTGTTGTGTTAGGGACATGTCCTCCTCTCCTCTCTGTGGTGTTAAGGACATGTCCTCCTCTCCTCTCTGTGGTGTTAGGGACATGTCCTCCTCTCCTCTCTGTGGTGTTAGGGACATGTCCTCCTCTCCTCTCTGTGGTGTTGGGGACATGTCCTTCTCTACTCTCTGTGCTCCCCCCCCCCCCTTCCTCTCTGTGCCGTTGGGGACATGTCCTCCTCTCTTCTCTGTGGTGTTAGGGACATGTCCTTCTCTACTCGCTGTGCTCCCCCCCTACCCTTTCCTCTCTGTGCTGTTGGGGACATGTCCTTCTCTACTCTCTGTGGCCCGTCCCCCCCTTTCCTCTCTGTGCTGTTGGGAACATGTCCTCCTCTCTGTGGTGTTAGGGACATGTCCTTTTTTCCTCTCTGTAACCCTGCTCCCTTTCCTCTTTGTGCTGTTGGGGACATGTCCTTCTCTCCTCTCTGTGAGCCCCCCCCCCCTTTCCTTTCTGTGGTGTTAGGGACATGTCATCCTCTCCTATCCCTGTGGTGTTAGGGACGGACATGTCCTCCTCTCCTCTCTGTGGCCCCCTCTTTGTCACATTGGGGATATGTCCTCCTCTCCTCTCTGTGGTGTTGGGGACATGTCCTCCTCTCTGTGACCCCGTCTTTGTGGTGTTGGGGACATGTCCTCCTCTCCTTTCTGTGACCCCCGCCTCTCCTCTCTGTGCTGTTGGGGACATGTTCAACTCTCGTCTCTATGGTGTTGGGGATATGTCCTCCTCTCCTCTCTGTGGTATTGGGGACATGTCCTCCTCTCTGTGACCCCGTCCTTGTGGTGTTGGGGACATGTCCTCCTCTCCTCTCTGTGACCCCCTCTTTGTGGTGTTGGGGACATGTCCTTCTCTCCTCTCTGTGACCCCGTCTTTGTGGTGTTTGGGATGTGTCCTCCTCTCCTCTCTGTGACCCCCGCCTCTCCTCTCTGTGGTGTTAGGGACATGTCCTCCTCTCCTTTCCGTGACCCCCGCTTCTCCTCTCAGTACTGTTGGGGACATGTCCTCCTCTCCTCTCTGTGACCCCCCCTACTCTCCTCTCTGTGGTGTTAGGGACATATCCTCCTCTCCTCTCTGTGACCCCCCTCCTCTCCTCTCAGTGCTTTTGGGCACATGTCCTGCTCTCCTCTCTGTGATCCCCTTCCTGTCCTCTCTGTGGTTTAAGGGACATATCCTCCTCTTCTCTCAGTGCTGTTGGGCACATGTCCTCCTCTCCTCTCTGTGATCCCCTTCCTTTCCTCTCTGTGGTGTAAGGGACATATCCTCCTCTCCTCTCAGTACTGTTGGGGACATGTCCTCTTCTCCTCTCTGTGACCCCCTCTTTGTGGTGTTGGGGACATGTTGTCCTCTCCTCTCTGTGGTGTTAGGGACATATCCTCCTCTCCTCTCAGTGCTGTTGGGGACATGTCCTCCTCTTCTCTTTGTGATCCCCTGCCTCTCCTCTCTGTGGTGTTAGGGACATTTCCTCCTCTCCTCTCTGTGACCCCCCTCCTCTTCTCTCAGTGCTGTTGGGGACATGTCCTCCTCTCCTCTCTGTGACCCCCTCTTTGTGGTGTTGGGCACATGTCCTCCTCTCTGTGATCCCCCGCCTCTCCTCTCTGTGCTGTTGGGGACATGTACTCTTCTCCTCTCTGTGACCCCCTCTTTTTGGTGTTGGGCACGTGTCCTCCTCGCTGTGGTGTTAGGGACATATCCTCCTCTCCTCTCTGTGATCCCCCTCCTCTTCTCTCTGTGGTGTTAGAGATATGTCCTCTTCTCCTCTCTGTGACCCCCTCTTTGTGGTGTTGGGCACATATCCTCCTCTCCTCTCTGTGATCCCCCTCCTCTTCTCTCTGTGGTGTTAGGGACATATCCTCCTCTCCTCTCTGTGACTCCCCCTCCTCTTCTCTCTGCGGTGTTAGGGATATGTCCTCTTCTCCTCTCTGTGACCCCCTCTTTGTGGTGTTGGGCACATATCCTCCTCTCCTCTCTGTGATCCCCCTCCTCTTCTCTCTGTGGTGTTAGGGACATATCCTCCTCTCCTCTCTGTGACTCCCCCTCCTCTTCTCTCTGTGGTGTTAGGGACATATCCTCCTCTCCTCTCTGTGACCCCCTCTTTGTGGTGTTGGGTACATATCCTCCTCTCCTCTCTGTGATCCCCCTCCTCTTCTCTCAGTGCTGTTGGGGACATGTCCTCCTCTCCTCTCTGTGATCCCCCTCCTCTTCTCTCTGTGGTGTTAGGGACATATCCTCCTCTCCTCTCTGTGATCCCCCTCCTCTTCTCTCTGTGGTGTTAGGGACATATCCTCCTCTCCTCTCTGTGATCCCCCTCCTCTTCTCTCTGTGGTGTTAGGGACATATCCTCCTCTCCTCTCTGTGACTCCCCCTGCTCTTCTCTCTGCGGTGTTATGGACATGTCCTCCTCTCCTCTCTGTGATCCCCCTCCTCTTCTCTCTGTGGTGTTAGGGACATATCCTCCTCTCCTCTCTGTGATCCCCCTTCTCTTCTCTCAGTGCTGTTGGGGACATATCCTCCTCTCCTCTCTGTGATCCCCCTCCTTTTCTCTCTGTGGTGTTGGGCACATATCCTCCTCTCCTCTCTGTGATCCCCCTCCTCTTCTCTCTGTGGTGTTAGGGACATATCCTCCTCTCCTCTCTGTTACTCCCCTCCTCTTCTCTCTGCGGTGTTAGGGATATGTCCTCCTCTCCTCTCTGTGATCCCCCTCCTCTTCTCTCAGTGCTGTTGGGGACATGTCCTCCTCCTCCCCTCCGTGGTGTTGATGATATGACCCTGGAGTTTGTAGTGAAGCGTCTAATCTCTGCTACAATTTCAGTTAATTCGCCCCATAGAGCAGCGGGTTTGGGATTTCCGAGGTAATCCATTCCAGACGGGGCGGCTGATGAATGTCCTGCCCATCACTCGTGGTAATAATGCTCCTCATCAGCCTGCACTGATCCAAATAAACGGCTCCCACTGCGCCAGTAAATTCTGCCAAACTGCACGTTCCCAGCATGGGAGAATTATCGGCCGTGTGAGCCGCTGATGTGCAAATTCATCAACGTACAGCCGCAAATCCCCCGGCTCACAGCGCACTTCCCAGACTGATGTCATCAGGAGATTTTATTATCACTTTAGTCTGGCAGTAATGAATCAGCTGCTGGATGGGACCCTCAGGACTGGGGAAAAGCAAGATGGAGAAGACCCCCCTCCCCCCCGCACTGGGCCGCCAGTCTGCCAACATCATGACAAGAAGATTCCGGATCAGGAGATTACAGGATGATGTGGCGGCTGCCTGTGATTTCAGAATGACTGCTGTACAAGTCCCAATGGGTGGCAGATCCCGTACAGAAGAGCTTACAGTCTAAACAGATCTGCCAGGTGGATTTAAAGGGGGATTTACGAGCAATCCAGAAATCCCTCCATTTTTTTTGGGGGGGGGGGGGGGGGGTTCTGCTTCTTTATTAGCTCTGAAGCAATAAAAACCACAACTAATAAAAATCATATCTGGTCATTAACCCTTTAGACGTGTCATTAACATTCACTAGATGTGCTCATGCCATGCAATGATAATACCGTGCCACCGGAGAGCAAGATGCCCACTGCCCCCAGCACTGGAGCTCGGGTGGGGGTTCATCTTTATTTCAAGACTTCTTCCTATTGCTGTCATACTGATGTTATACATTCCTGTCTGGATTAGAGGGGGCCTCCTGAAGGGTTTCTAACATCAAAAATAATTTTTCATTATTTTTTTCCTTGTGGCCATCCCAATGCTGGTGGGGGGCGGCTCTGGGCAGAATCAGTCTCCTTCCCCCTCTGGCAGCTGACAATATAGTCTTTTCTTACTTTTCTTGCAGGAAACTTCTCCATTATCTACCAGCATGTACTACAGAGGCTGCTCCTCTTATTCCTATTGGCTGCCCAGCAGTGAACAGAGGATCACTATACAAAGACTGTGAGGGACTGAGCATGTGCGTCCTCCAGCACTCAGATCATTACCTGCACATTGCTATACATTGTGAACACCAGGGGGCGCTCTATGATGTCAGAACTCTCCACTGGATGCAGGTAAATGGGAAATCTTGTTCATTTTATGATCTGTGCAGTGAGATATAATGGTGGGCACCCGCTTGTCCCGTTCCTACAGGGATCATTTGTTCCTATGTAGTTTTGATCAGCTTATTTATACAAAGCTATTTCTTGCCTTGGGTGAAACATTGTTGCTGCGGTATAATGCAGGGGTATAGCTGGGGAAGGGGGGCATGTGCCCCAAGTTCTAGATGCCAGGATGGGGCACCAGCAAGTCACTCTGCCTTGGTCATAGTATTCAGTTACAGGGCTAGTACATTGAAGGAAAGCTCGGCTGCCACTCTGCATGATGTGACATCACAGGACCAGCATACGGATGACCTCCCAAATGTACCAAGCCTGTTTTGCAGATTACCTCTCAGAGAAACACACGACAATCCGGCAGATTTTGCCCCTAAAAAGCGGAGCTTATTTTACTAAGTAAAATGCCTGTAATTCCCCTTTAATAAGATCCCAGGACTATCTGGGGTGCAGGAGGTTCCCATGCATGTTGGGCAGCAGATCTTCATCTTGTCATGCTGATCTTTGCAGTGTGGGAGATCCTCATTTTGTAGCACAATTACATATCCTCCTCTTTCAACAAGTGATTGTCTTCCAGCAGGTCTGCATCTTCCTGTCAGCAGATCATCATGTGTCATCAGGTCCTCATCATGCAGTAGATCCTCATCTTGCAGTAGATCCTCATCTTGCAGTAGATCCTCATCATGCAGTAGATCCTCATCATGCAGCAGATCCTCATCATGCAGCAGATCCTCATCTTGCAGTAATCTTTGTAGTACAGCAGATCCTCGTCCATCAGGTTCTTGTCTTGTAGCAGATCTTTGTAAAACAGTATAATATCCTCCAGCAGATTCTTCATGCAAAATGTTCTCATCTTGCAACATAACTTTTTGCAGATGATCCTTGTTTTATAGGAGATCCTCTTTTCAGGAGATCCTTGCCATGTAGTAGATCTTCACCTTGTAGCAAATTCATGTCGTGCAGCGTTCATTAGATCTTTGGCTTTCAGTATATTATCGATGTGCAGCAGATTCTCATCTTGCAGTAGACCGTCGTCTTTCAGCAGATCTTCCTCCTGAAGCCGATTCTCGTCTTTCCCTCAAGGGATCACCTCTTTCAGCAGGTCCACATCTTTCTGTCAGCAGATCATATCTTTCATCAGACGCTCATCTTGCAACAGAACATCTTCTTGCAGTATATCTTTGTCTTGTAGCGGGATCGTTTTGTGCACCTGATTCTCGTGATGTAGTAGGTCCTTAAAGCAACCACCCGGGCCTGGAGAGACAAAGATGGTCGCACCAGCTACTCTGACTGGCTGATAGACCAATGATGTCTACTAGTATACAGTGTGTAAGTCCCTACACCTTTGATTGACCAGCGCTGACCAGTCAGAGCAGCACGTAGTGTCTTAGACTACCGATGCATAGTATGTATCAGGTTGTCAGAGAAGCGGTGTGGTCATCTTTGTTTCGCCAGGCCCAGAGGGTCAATGTAACTTGCAGCAAATACTTGTTTTACAGCAGATCCTCCTGTTTCATCGAGTCCTCGTCTTACAGTAGATTTTTATCTGGCAATAGATCCTGATCGCGCAGCAGATCCTTGTCTTTTATCGAGTTCTCATCTTGCAGCAGAACTTCTTGCAGAAGATCCTTGTTTTATAGAAGATCTTCGCTGCGTAGTAGATGCTCATCCTGCAGCAGATCTTTGTCTTGGTGCTGATCCTTGGCATGCACTGTGTCCTCAACTTGTAGTAGAACTACTTCTTGCAGAAATCCTCGTTGCAGCAGATCCTTCCCATGTTGTAGATCCACATCTTGCAGCAAAGCCTTGTTGTGCAGCAGATCTTTGTCTTTCAGTAAATTCTCATCTTGCAGAAAACTCTCATAATTTGACAGATCCCTGTTATGTAGCAGATCCTCATGTGGCGGATCCTCACCTTGCATCGGATCTTCATGCATTATTTTCTCATCTCAGAGCAACCAGTTTCACCGCAGAGGACGGAACGGTGGCGTCACAAGTGACAGGAGCATTTAAGGTAACCACTAGTTACCCTTTCCTTGTGACCTCCACCAGTGGTAACTTGGATGGGTCCCAAGCTACCCTCAGAGGAAGAGATGGTAGAGCCACTGTAAAATATTCAACCTTATCTACCCCGTCATCTTCTCGGCTGTGGGCCTGCTCCTCGGACACTGCAGATCCTCATCATTCAGCAGATCCTCATAGTTCAACAGATCCTCGTAGTTCAGCAGATCCTCGTAGTTCAGCAGATCCTCGTAGTTCAGCAGATCCTCGTAGTTCAGCAGATCCTCGTAGTTCAGCAGTTCCTCATAGTTCAGCAGATCCTCGTAGTTCTGCAGATCCTCGTAGTTCTGCAGATCCTCGTAGTTCAGCAGTTCCTCGTAGTTCAGCAGATCCTCGTAGTTCAGCAGATCCTCGTAGTTCAGCAGATCCTCGTAGTTCAGCAGATCCTCATAGTTCTGCAGATCCTCGTAGTTCTGCAGATCCTCGTAGTTCAGCAGATCCTCGTAGTTCAGCAGATCCTCGTAGTTCAGCAGATCCTCATAGTTCAGCTTATCTTTGTAGTTCAGCAGATCGTTGTAGTTCAGCAGATCCTCATCATGTAGCAGATCCTCGCAGTTCAGCAGATCCTCATCATGGGGCAGATGTGCGTAGTTCAGCAGATCCTCATCATGTGGGAGATCCTCATAGTTCAGCAGATCCTCGTAGTTCAGCAGATCCTTGTAGTTCAGCAGATCCTTGTAGTTCAGCAGATCCTTGTAGTTCAACAGATCCTCATAGTTCAACAGATCCTCATAGTGTAACAGATCCTCATAGTGTAACAGATCCTCATAGTTCGGCAGATCCTCATAGTTCAGCAGATCCTCATAGTTCAACAGATCCTCATAGTTCAGCAGATCCTCATAGTTTAGCAGATCCTCATAGTTCTGCAGATCCTCATAGTTCAGCAGATCCTCGTAGTTCAGCTTATCTTTGCAGTTCAGCAGATCATTGTAGTTAAGCAGATCCTCATCATGTAGCAGATCCTCGCAGTTCAGCAGATCCTCATCATGTGGCAGATGCTCGTAGTTCAGCAGATCCTCATCATGTGGGAGATCCTCATAGTTTAGCAGATCCTCGTAGTTCAGCAGATCCTTGTAGTTCAACAGATCCTCATAGTTCAACAGATCCTCATAGTTCAGCAGATCCTCATAGTTCAACAGATCCTCATAGTTCTGCAGATCATCATAGTTCTGCAGATCCTCATAGTTCTGCAGATCCTCATAGTTCTGCAGATCCTCATAGATCTGCAGATCCTCGTAGTTCAGCAGATCCTTGTAGTTCAGCAGATCCTCGTATTTCAGCTTATCTTTGTAGTTCAGCAGATCTTTGTAGTTCAGCAGATCCTCATCATGTAGCAGATCCTCATAGTTCAGCAGTTCCTCATAGTTCAGCAGTTCCTCATAGTTCAACAGATCCTCATAGTTCAGCAGATCCTCATCATTCAGCAGATCCTCATAGTTCAGCAGATCCTCATCATTCAGCAGATCCTCATAGTTCAACAGATCCTCATAGTTCAGCAGATCCTCATAGTTCAGCAGATCCTCGTAGTTCAGTAGATCCTTGTCGTTCAGCAGATCATCATCATGCGACAGATCCTCATAGTTTAGCAGATCCTCATCAGGTGTCAGATCCTCGTAATTCAGCAGATTCTCATAGTTTAGCAGATCCTCATACTTCAGTAGATCCTCATCATGCGGCAGATCCTTGTAATTCAGCAGATCTTCATTGTGCAGCAGATCCTCATTGTTAAGCAGATCCTCATCATGCGGCAGGTCCTTGTAGTTCAGCAGGTCCTCGTTGTGCAGCAGATCCTCGTAGTTCAGCATGTCCCCATAGTTCAGCAGTTTCTCATCATTCAGCAGAACCTCATAGTTCAACATATCCTCATCTTGTGGCAGATCCTCATAATTCAGTAGATCCTCATAGTTTAGCAGATCCTCATTGTGCGGCAGATCCTCATAGTTCAGCAGATCCACGCAGTTCAGCAGATCCTCATCATGTGGCAGATGCTCGTAGTTCAGCAGATCCTCATCATGTGGGAGATCCTCATAGCTCAGCAGATCCTCGAAGTTCAGTAGATCCTTGTAGTTCAGCTTCTCTTTGTAGTTCAGCAGATCCTCGTAGTTCCGCTTATCTTTGTAGTTCAGGAGATCCTCGTAGTTCAGCAAATCTTCGTAGATCAGCAGATCCTCGTAGTTCAGCAGATCCTCGCAGTTCAACAGATCCTCATAGTTTAGCAGATCCTAATCATGTAGCTGATCCTCATAGTTCAGCAGATCCTCATAGTTCTGTAGATCCTCATAGTTCAGCAGATCCTCATAGTTCAGCAGATCCTCGTAGTTCAGCAGATCCTCATAGTTCAGCTTATCTTTGTAGTTCAGCAGATCCTCATCATGTAGCAGATCCTCGCAGTTCAGCAGATCCTCATCATGTGGCAGATGCTCGTAGTTCAGCAGATCCTCATCATGTGGGAGATCCTCATAGTTTAGCAGATCCTCGTAGTTCAGCAGATCCTCATAGTTCAACAGATCCTCATAGTTCAACAGATCCTCATAGTTCAACAGATCCTCATAGTTCAACAGATCCTCATAGTTCAACAGATCCTCATAGTTCAGCAGATCCTCATAGTTCAACAGATCCTCATAGTTCAGCAGATCCTCATAGTTCAACAGATCCTAATAGTTCAGCAAATCCTCATAGTTCTGCAGATCCTCGTAGTTCAGCAGATCCTTGTAGTTCCGCAGATCCTCATTTCAGCTTATCTTTGTAGTTCAGCAGATCCTCATCATGTAGCAGTTCCTCGCAGTTCAGCAGTTCCTCATAGTTCAGCAGTTCCTCATAGTTCAGCAGATCCTCATCATTCAGCAGATCCTCATCATTCAGCAGATCCTCATCATTCAGCAGATCCTCATAGTTCAGCAGATCCTCGTAGTTCAGCAGATCGTCATAGTTCGGTAGATCCTTGTAGTTCAGCAGATCCTCGTACTTCAGCTTATCCTTGTAGTTCAGCAGATCCTCATCATGTAGCAGGTCCTCGTAGTTCAGCAGATCCTCATAGTTCAGCAGTTCCTTATAGTTCAGCAGATCCTCATAGTTCAGCAGATCCTTGTAGTTCAGCAGGTCCACATAGTTCAGCAGATCCTCATGATTCATCAGATCCTCGTAGTTTAACAGATAATCATGCGGCAAATCCTCGCAGTTCAGCAGATCCTTATCATGTGACAGATCCTCGTAGTTCACCAGATCCTCATCATTAAGCAGATCCTCGTAGTTCAACAGATCCTCGTAGCTCAGCAGATCCTCGTAGTTCAGCAGATCCTCGTAGTTTAGCAGATCCTTGTAGTTCAGCAGATCCTCGTAGTTCAGCAGATCCTCGTAGTTCAGCAGATCCTCATCATGTAGCAGATCCTCGAAGTTCAGCAGATCCTCATAGTTCAGCAGATCCTCATAGTTCAGCAGATCCTCGTAGTTCAGCAGATCCTCGTAGTTTAGCAGATCCTTGCAGTTCAGCAGATCCTCGTAGTTCAGCAGATCCTCGTAGTTCAGCAGATCCTCGTAGTTCAGCAGATCCTTGTAGTTCAGCAGATCCCCGTAGTTCAGCAGATCCTCATGTTTCATCAGATCCTGATCATTCATCAGATCCTTGTAGTTCAACACATCCTCGTGTGGCAGATCCTCGTAGTTCAGTAGATCCTCATAGTTCAGCAGATCCTCATCGTGCAGCAAATCCTCATAGTTCAGCAGATCCTTATCATGTGGCAGATCCTGATAGTTTAGCAGATCCTCGCAGTTCAGTGGATCCTCATCATGTGGCAGATCCTTGTATGTAAGCAGATTCTCGTAGTTCAGCAGATTCTCGTAGTTCAGCAGATCCCTGTAGTTCAGCAGATCCCTGTAGTTCAGCAGATCCTCATAGTTCAGCAGATTCTTGTAGTTCAGCAGATCCCTGTAGTTCAGCAGATCCCTGTAGTTCAGCAGATCCTCGTAGTTCAGCAGATCCTTGTAGTTCAGCAGATCCTCGTAGTTCAGCAGATCCTCATCATGTGGCAGTTCCTCATAGTTCAGCAGATCCTCGTAGTTCAGCAGATCCTCGTAGTTCAGCAGATCCTCGTAGTTCAGCAGATCCTCGTAGTTCAGCAGATCCTTGTAGTTCAGCAGATCCCTGTAGTTCAGCAGATCCTCATTGCGTGGTTTGTCCTTATCTTTTGGGTAAGGTTTGTTTCTTTTGAACATGAATGGAACCGCCGCAAAACTGTAGAAACCATTAAAAAAAATCATTAACCTTTTGTCGCGGGCGTGAGACGTTCCTTGAGTTTGTCGGGAACTTGAATGAGCTCACCTGCCAAAATAAGCAGCACGAGCCGTCAGCCACTCAGGGACACCTCCGTGCCATAAATCACGGGTCCAGCGTGACAGCTAAATGTGTTTTATATCATAAAGAGGCCTGTGTTTATGGAGGCCAGATAAAAGGGGCTTAACCAGAGCAAACACTGGGACTACTGTGTGCAGCCTGGCACCCTCTTCCCACCACACTGAGGAGGCGATGGCGCTGCGATTATTACACAACCTGCAGAGATCGTCCTCTATATTTAGCAGCTACAGGGTAATAGATGTTGGGTGACTTATGTGCATCATGACGTGTTCATGGCATCGCTGTGCAGTTACATTCACCCGGGCTTCAGATTTCCTATTCCTGTATGTCAGTCTTTACTACTAATCTATTATTCTATTCATGATCCAGTAAACTGATGACAAACAGGCGTTTTGCAGCGTATGGAATTGTGGGAGGATAAAGAATAAAGTTACTATCATCGCTACAAACCGTCAGCTATCAGTAGTATTAGATTACAGATGGAAATAAGGATGCTTGAAAGCAAGCAGAGGTCTAGAAAATGGCTTAAAATGGCTGTGGTTGATCAGCACTTCCAACATCTTCAATGGAGCTGTCCAATCCCCGCTATGACCCGACCGGAGGCTGTAGGGACACTTAAATACAGTGGATTGTACGAGATTGAGGAGATGAAGCCAGCGGACACCGGGCACTAATGGTGATAATCTTTATTTATATAGCGCCAACATATTCTGCAGCGCTGGATATTCCACTGGACCATAAGGCAAATGGGCACACTGATGGGAGGAGAGGGTAGCCTTGGGCACCACCATCTCTCCTATAGACCTCCGTGATCCACCTGCTCAGCCGCCCGCTAATTATAACATCTGGCAATGATCTGTAGACAGCGGGTCAATCACATCCCGCTGCAGATGGCGCTGCCACATGTAATGAGCGCATAATGTGACTTTGACAAATGATGTTATGAGCAGAGAATTTCCATCCTGATCTAGAAGAGCGAAGAAAGACGAAATTACCGATCCGTAATCAACAAGTTCTGCCTGCGAGGAGTGAGAGAAACCAGAAGCTGACATATGGGAAATGAAGTGCATTCCCCCACTGCACCACGCCACCGAGAATACCACCTATCCATCACTAGAGAGCAGCGGTGACATCACTGAGAATGCCGCCTATCCATCACTAGAGAGCAGCGGTGACATCACTGAGTGCCACCTATCCATCACTAGAGAGCAGCGGTGACATCACTGAGAATGCCGCTTATCCATCACTAGAGAGCAGCGGTGACATCACTGAGAATGCCGCCTATCCATCACTAGAGAGCAGCGGTGACATCACTGAGAATGCCGCCTATCCATCACTAGAGAGCAGCGGTGACATCACTGAGAATGCCACCCATCCATCACTAGAGAGCAGCGGTGACATCACTGAGAATGCCGCCTATCCATCACTAGAGAGCAGCGGTGACATCACTGAGAATGCCGCCTGTCCATCACTAGAGAGCAGCGGTGACATCCCTGAGAATGCCGCCTATCCATCACTAGAGAGCAGCGGTGACATCATTGAGAATGCCGCCTATCCATCACTAGAGAGCAGCGGTGACATGCCTGAGAATGCAGCCTATCCATCACTAGAGAGCAGCAGTGACATCACTGAGAATGCCGCTTATCCATCACTAGAGAGCAGCGGTGACATCACTGAGAATGCCGCCTATCCATCACTAGAGAGCAGCGGTGACATGCCTGAGAATGCCGCCTATCCATCACTAGAGAGCAGCGGTGACATCACTAAGAATGCCGCCTATCCATCACTAGAGAGCAGCGGTGACATCACTGAGAATGTTACCTATCCATCACTAGAGAGCAGCGGTGACATCACTGAGAATGCCACCTATCCATCACTAGAGAGCAGCGGTGACATCACTGAGAATGTTACCTATCCATCACTAGACAGCAGCCGTGCCATCACTGAGAATGCCGCTTATCCATCACTAGAGAGCAGCGGTGCCATCACTGAGCATGCCACCTGTCCATTCACTAGAGAGCAGCGGTGACATCACTGAGAATGTTACCTATCCATCACTAGAGAGCAAAGGTGACATCACTGAGAATACCGCCTATCCATCACTAGAGAGCAGCGGTGACATCATTGATAATGCCACCTATCCATCACTATAGAGCAACAGTGACATCCCTGAGAATGCCGCCTATCCATCACTAGAGAGCAGCGGTGACATCACTGAGAATGCCACCTATCCATCACTGGAGAGCAGCGGTGACATTACTGAGAAGGCTGCCTATCCATCACTAGAGAGCAGCGGTGACATCACTGAGAATGTTACCTATCCATCACTAGAGAGCAGCGGTGCCATCACTGAGAATGCCGCCTATCCATCACTAGATAGCAGCTGTGCCATCACTGAGAATGCCGCCTATCCATCACTAGAGAGCAGCGGTGACCTCACTGAGAATGCTGCCTATCCATCACTAGAGAGCAGGGGTGACATCACTGAGAATGACGCCTATCCATCACTAGAGAGCAGCGGTGACATAATTGAGAATGCCACCTATCCATCACTAGAGAGCAACAGTGACATCACTGAGAATGCCACCTATCCATCACTAGAGAGCAGCGGTGACATCACTGAGAATGTCGCCTATCCAGCACTAGAGAGCAGTGATGACATCACTGAGAATGCCGCCTATCCATCACTAGAGAGCAGCGGTGGCATCACTGAGAATGCCGCCTATCCATCACTAGAGAGCAGCGGTGACATCACTGAGAATGATGCCTATCCATCACTAGAGAGCAGCGATGACATCACTGAGAATGCCGCCTATCCATCACTAGAGAGCAGCGGTGACATCACTGAGAATGATGCCTATCCATCACTAGAGAGCAGCGGTGACATCACTGAGAATGATGCCTATCCATCACTAGAGAGCAAAGGTGACATCACTGAGAATACCGCCTATCCATCACTAGAGAGCAGCGGTGACATCATTGATAATGCCACCTATCCATCACTATAGAGCAACAGTGACATCCCTGAGAATGCCGCCTATCCATCACTAGAGAGCAGCGGTGACATCACTGAGAATGCCACCTATCCATCACTGGAGAGCAGCGGTGACATTACTGAGAAGGCTGCCTATCCATCACTAGAGAGCAGCGGTGACATCACTGAGAATGTTACCTATCCATCACTAGAGAGCAGCGGTGCCATCACTGAGAATGCCGCCTATCCATCACTAGATAGCAGCTGTGCCATCACTGAGAATGCCGCCTATCCATCACTAGAGAGCAGCGGTGACCTCACTGAGAATGCTGCCTATCCATCACTAGAGAGCAGGGGTGACATCACTGAGAATGACGCCTATCCATCACTAGAGAGCAGCGGTGACATAATTGAGAATGCCACCTATCCATCACTAGAGAGCAACAGTGACATCACTGAGAATGCCACCTATCCATCACTAGAGAGCAGCGGTGACATCACTGAGAATGTCGCCTATCCAGCACTAGAGAGCAGTGATGACATCACTGAGAATGCCGCCTATCCATCACTAGAGAGCAGCGGTGGCATCACTGAGAATGCCGCCTATCCATCACTAGAGAGCAGCGGTGACATCACTGAGAATGATGCCTATCCATCACTAGAGAGCAGCGGTGACATCACTGAGAATGATGCCTATCCATCACTAGAGAGCAGCGGTGACATCACTGAGAATGCTGCCTATCCATCACTAGAGAGCAGCGGTGACATCACTGAGAATGCCGCCTATCCATCACTAGAGAGCAGCGATGACATCACTGAGAATGCCGCCTATCCATGACTAGAGAGCAGCGGTGACATCACTGAGAATGCCGCCTATCTGTCTCTAGAGAGCAGTGGTGACATCACTGAGAATGTCGCCTATCCATCACTAGAGACCAGTGGTGACATCACTGAGAATGCCGCCTATCCATCACTAGAGAGCAGCGGTGACATCACTGAGAATGCCGCCTATCTGTCTCTAGAGAGCAGCGGTGACATCACTGAGAATGCCGCCAACTGTCACTAGAGAGCAGCGGTGACATCACTGAGAATGCCGCCTATCCATCACTAGAGAGCAGCGGTGATACATTGTAACACAATATCACTTGGGGATAGAGAGCTATGCTGGTTGTCCTGGTATGCAGGAGGTATTAGCTGTGAGATGCTTGAGGTCAGGAGGGTTTTCAGCCTCTGGATGTAAACAAATGTTTTAATTCACTAACAGCAAGCAGAGATCTAGAAAACTGGGAGGAACTCAAAGTTAAAGTCTATCAGAAAGTGATTGGGCTTTACATACTGGAAGGACTCAGCAGATAGAGCAGGGAAAATGCTTTGTGCTTTGTGAGGGTCCGGCTCAGCAGACCGCTCCCCTATAAATGGAGGTCATTGGGCTCTAGTAAGTAGATGACATGAGGAAGCCCCCACTACTGCATACAATGAGGTAGCCCCCCACCTTACGTTTGGCACCATAAGATAACGTTGGGGTTTTAGGGTTCTTCGGCCCCCGACGTGTCTGTGTTCGCCTCTTTCCCTGCCCTGACGTTAGCCCACTTAGTCTCTGACTGCGTGTAGTGGGGGTCTTGTGGTCAACCAAAGTTCTGCCCACCCTGCAGCTTGTGAGGGGACTGTGGGCAGAGTCCACATATTTAGTATGTGATTGGAGGGGCTCAGAGCTGCTGGGGCCTCCTGAAATAGCTGATTATACAGCGCGGCGGAATATCAGGTGTCCGGCCATTCTCCCCAGATGAACCAACGGCGCAGCGCATGGATTACAGTGCGATGCATCCTGCTGGGAGGAATTCATTACAGAGGATAATAACACTGCTACCTGACAAATGTATCAGTGTGTATCAATGAGTGTATGATGGCAGTTTTGTGAGTGTGTATCAGTGACTGTATGATGGCAGTTGTGTCAGTATGTATGTGAGTGTATGCTGGCAGTTTTATCAGTGAGTGTATGATGGCAGTTGTGTCAGTGAGTGTATGATGGCAGTTGTATCAGTGAGTGTATGATGGCAGTTGTATCAGTGTGTGTATGATGGCAGTTGTAACAGTGATTGTATGATGGCAGTTATATCAGTGAGTGTATGATCACAGTTGTATCAGTGTGTGTATGATGGCAGTTGTGTCAGTGTGTATGTGAGTGTATGCTGGCAGTTGTATCAGTGTGTGTATGATCACAGTTGTATCAGTGAGCGTATGATGGCAGTTGTATCAGTGTGTGTATGATCACAGTTGTATCAGTGTGTGTATGATGGCAGTTGTATCAGTGTGTGTATGATCACAGTTGTATCAGTGTGTGTATGATGGCAGTTGTATCAGTGAGTGTATGATGGCAGTTGTATCAGTGAGTGTATGATGGCAGTTGTATCAGTGTGTGTATGATGGCAGTTGTATCAGTGAGTGTATGATGGCAGTTGTATCAGTGAGTGTATGATCACAGTTGTATCAGTGTGTGTATGATCACAGTTGTATCAGTGTGTGTATGATGGCAGTTGTATCAGTGAGTGTATGATGGCAGTTGTATCAGTGAGTGTATGATCACAGTTGTATCAGTGTGTGTATGATCACAGTTGTATCAGTGTGTGTATGATGGCAGTTGTATCAGTGAGTGTATGATGGCAGTTGTGTCAGTGTGTATGTGAGTGTATGCTGGCAGTTGTATCAGTGTGTGTATGATCACAGTTGTATCAGTGTGTGTATGATGGCAGTTGTATCAGTGAGTGTATGATGGCAGTTGTATCAGTGAGTGTATGATGGCAGTTGTGTCAGTGTGTATGTGAGTGTATGCTGGCAGTTGTATCAGTGTGTGTATGATGGCAGTTGTATCAGTGAGTGTATGATGGCAGTTGTAACAGTGATTGTATGATGGCAGTTATATCAGTGAGCGTATGATGGCAGTTGTATCAGTGAGTGTATGATGGCAGTTGTATCAGTGAGTGTATGATGGCAGTTGTATCAGTGAGTGTATGATGGCAGTTGTATCAGTGAGTGTATGATGGCAGTTGTATCAGTGAGTGTATGATGGCAGTTATATCAGTGAGCGTATGATGGCAGTTGTATCAGTGAGTGTATGATGGCAGTTGTATCAGTGAGTGTATGATGGCAGTTGTATCAGTGAGTGTATGATGGCAGTTGTATCAGTGTGTATCAGAGAGTGTATGATGGCAGTGTGTACCAGTGATAGTATGATGGCAGTTATATCAGTGAGCGTATGATGGCAGTTGTATCAGTGTGTGTATGATGGCAGTTGTATCAGTGATTGTATGATGGCAGTTATATCAGTGAGTGTATGATGGCAGTTGTATCAGTGTGTGTATGATGGCAGTTGTATCAGTGATTGTATGATGGCAGTTATATCAGTGAGTGTATGATGGCAGTTGTATTAGTGAGTGTATGATGGCAGTTGTAACAGTGAGTGTATGATGGCAGTTGTATCAGTGAGTGTATGATGGCAGTTGTATCAGTGAGTGTATGATGGCAGTTGTAACAGTGATTGTATGATGGCAGTTGTATCAGTGAGTGTATGATGGCAGTTGTAACAGTGATTGTATGATGGCAGTTGTATCAGTGATTGTATGATGGCAGTTGTATCAGTGAGTGTATGATGGCAGTTGTATCAGTGTGTGTATGATGGCAGTTGTATCAGTGTGTGTATGATGGCAGTTGTAACAGTGATTGTATGATGGCAGTTGTATCAGTGAGTGTATGCTGGCAGTTGTATCAGTGAGTGTATGATGGCAGTTGTATCAGTGAGTGTATGATGGCAGTTGTAACAGTGATTGTATGATGGCAGTTGTATCAGTGTGTATCAGTGTGTGTATGATGGCAGTTGTATCAGTGTGTATCAGTGTGTGTATGATGGCAGTTGTAACAGTGATTGTATGATGGCAGTTGTATCAGTGAGTGTATGCTGGCAGTTGTATCAGTGAGTGTATGCTGGCAGTTGTATCAGTGAGTGTATGATGGCAGTTGTGTCAGTGAGTGTATGATGGCAGTTGTATCAGTGAGTGTATGATGGCAGTTATATCAGTGGTGTATGATCACAGCTGTAGCAGTGTGTAAGTGCGTCTGAGTTCACGTGGGGTTATCCTCCGTCCCATGTTCACATTGTAATTAATCCCATCACTTGCCAATTAATAAAGTCATTATTGTGGTTGGCGGCGGGATCAGACGCCGGCATGATAAGTGCAGATATCCCTGAATGTACATGCAGGACACGCGGCCCCGCTCCCGTGTTATCTGTGAGGAAGCACCACACGGGTGTCCTCTGCTCTCATAACAATGTGGCCCCCTGCTCAGGGCGGTTGCTCCCCAGCACTACTACATTCTCAGCAGTGATGGGTTAGTAGATCAGCTGCAGGACACGGCCGGTCACTGACTACTTGTCACTGGGCCCACTTGGATGGAGAGTAGTTGTTTTTGGCCCCTGCCTGTGGCCCCAGCACCAACAACATCAGGGGATAGGTTACATCTAGAGGGTGATGAGGAGCCCCTGCTGAGCACCTCAGACCTCACTGCAGAGGCACAAACATTCTGCACCTCATTCCACATTCACACACAGAGGATGCTGAATAATGGCACCAAGAGGGAGCCTGTCACTGCATGCACTGATGTATCTAAGCTTATCACAAGTGATACTGTCTGCTGAGCTGTGTATCTAATCCTATCATGTGTGATACTGTTGTGGCCTGTGTATCTAATCCTATCACGTATGATATTGTTTGCTAAACTGTGTATCTAATCCTCTGCTGTGTGATACTGTCTGCTGATCGATGTATCTAATCCTACCATGTGTGATACTGTCTGCTGAGCTGTGTATCTAATCCTGCGCTGTGTGATACTGTCTGCTGATTGATGTATCTAATCCTACCATGTGTGATACTGTTTATTGAGCCATGTATCTAATCCAATCCTGTGTGATGCTGTCTGCTGAGCTGTGTATCTAATCCTCCGCTGTGTGATACTGTCTGCTGATTGATGTATCTAATCCTACCATGTGTGATACTGTTTATTGAGCCATGTATCTAATCCCATCCTGTGTGATGCTGTCTGCTGAGCTGTGTATCTAATCCTACCCTGTGTGATACTGTCTGCTGAGCCGTGTATCTAATCCTACCCTGTGTGATACTGTCTGTTAGCCGTGTATCTAATCCTACCCTGTGTGATACTGTCTGTTAGCCGTGTATCTAATCCAATCCTGTGTGACACCGTCTGCTGAGCCGTGTATCTAATCCTATCCTGTGTGATACAGTCTGCTGAGCCGTGTATCTAATCCTATCCTGTGTGATACTGACTGCTGAGCTGTGTATCTAATCCTATCCTGTGTGATACAGTCTGCTGAGCCGTGTATCTAATCCTATCCTGTGTGACACCGTCTGCCGAGTGAACAGCCCTACATTCCCCATCATGTAGTTAGACTCTTGTCAGGTCCGCAGTGTCCGGTGGCACCCCAGCGTGGCAGCAGATGTCGCAGGTCCGTTCTCTGCAGGAGGGACCCCCAGCCCTTAGTAGCTGATTACCGCCTATAGGAGTCTGCTTGCTGCCGCAGGATAATGGCGGGTGGCAGCATCTCATGGGGGGCAGTAAACCAGGGTGGGGGGTCCCTATCTGCTGATTGTTCACCACCTGTGATTTGCTAATTGTCACTGAGGTGTCAGAGACCCCGATTATCCTATGTGGGGCCCCAGAACCAGGGGAGACCCCCTAAATGTTCTGACCGGTGATCGGGGGAGTGTGCAGCGCTGCGGAATATGTTGGTGCTGTATAAGCAATAGGGAGTAAATGTATAGAATAAGGGGCCCCTACAGACAAATCCAAGTGGGGCCCCCCTCTGCTGCAGGCATGATGTTAACCCTCTGCAGGCTGTGTGATGGCAGCCATGTTGCCCGTCACCCAGTTTGCCAGCAGCAGTTGCGCTGACCACAGACCTTGCCCGGTCCGCAGATGCTGAGTGACTTCTGTATACAATAATGGTAACCGCAGATTGCGCTGGGAGCGCGTTTTGGCCTCCGATATCGCATTTGATACTTAATTGGTATTATTTTTGGGAGCGCCGTCCTCCTCGTCAGACAGGCCTGGTGTGCCAGCCGCAGCGCAGACACGATGATGGCGCTCGCTCAGCCAGCATGGAATTTCTGACGGTGTCTGCTGTAAGGCGAGCAGATGTCTCCTCAGGAGGATCTGCGAGAAAACAAAATAATCACCTGCCAAGCGCTTCATCTTCAGGAAGGTGGAGGATCAGCTTTCCCAACGTGTAGGAGTTGTGAGCGCCGCCATGACATCAGGCTGAACCCTGCGAAACCCAATCCTGTGCAGTCTAAGAGCAGAACCAGAGCCCCTCTCCTGACCAGCTGACCAGAGCTCTCCCCCAACCGGGCGACCCCTGGCAGCGGCATTGGCCTTTTGGAATTTGTTCTTGCAGGGAATTGTCGTGTTGTTGGCGCCGATTCTGAGCCGGGTCCAGTTGGGTCGGAGAAGATTCTGTCTGACTTTCACTAAATGTATTATGTTCCAAGGCTCAGGCTTCTGCTGCACTCCGTGGCCCCACTGCTCTTGGTGCCTCCGTTGCTCTCAGTGGCACTGCTGCTCTCGATCCCCCCCGCTGCTCTCGGTGCCCCCGCTGCTCTCGGTGCCCCCGCTGCTCTCGGTGCCCCCGCTGCTCTCGGTGCCTCCGCTGCTCTCGGTGCCCCCGCTGCTCTTGGCCCCTCCGCTACTCTCGATGCCCCCACTGCTCTTGGTGCCTCCGCTGCTCTCAGTGGCCCCGCTGCTCTCGGTGGCCCCGCTGCTCTCAATGCCCCCTCTGCTCTTGGTGCCTTTGCTGCTCTCAGTGGCCCTGCTGCTCTCGATGCCCCCACTGCTCTTGGTGCCCCCTCTGCTCTCGGTGCCTCCGCTGCTCTCGGTGCCCCCGCTACTCTCGGTGCCTCCGCTACTCTCGGTGCCCCCGCTACTCTTGGTGCCTCCGCTACTCTCGGTGCCTCCGCTACTCTCGGTGCCCCCGCTACTCTCGGTGCCCCCTCTGCTCTCAGTGCCCCCTCTGCTCTCAGTGCCCCCTCTGCTCTCGGTGCCCCCACTGCTCTCGGTGCCCCTGCTGCTTGAACTGAGAAAAGCCATACAACACATAACCGCATGGAGAGGGCTGATCCATAAAGTGTCGGCGCCGACTAAACGGATAAAGATAGATAATGTATTTGAAAACCGAAGTGGAGTGAAATGAAAAAAAAAACACAATTTTCCGTGTTTGGGGTCTTGTTTAGGCTGGGTTCATACACAGCGGAATCCCAGCGGAAATCTCGCGGTTTGGCTGCAGCGAAAAACCGTGAGATTTCTGCCAGGAGAAGCGCTACTTCAAAACCTACGGCACTTAGGAGCGGGTTTTGAAGCCGCCTGGCCGCTCGCTCTTCCACTGCGGCCGGCGCTCCCATAGAGAAGAGCCGCAGTGGAAGAAGAAAAACAATGAACATGCTGCGGCCGGAGAATCCGCGCTGCAGTGTCGGCTTTGCCGCGGTGGATTCGCCGCCCCGTGTGGACGAGATTTCTTAGAAATCCCGGGATTAGTTTAGAAATCTCTTAGAAACCCCGGGATTAGCGTCCGCAGGCGGATTTGCCACGGCGAAATTCCAGACGTAATTTCCACGTCCAATCGGCCCCGTGTGAGCCCAGCCTTACAGTGTATACTGCAGCACACACGCCCGGATTTATCCTGCGGGTCGCCGCGATTACTGCGATACAAATGGAGTTAGTTTATTTTGTAGCAAGTTTAAAAAATAAAATCTCTTTGGCCAAAAATACACATTTCTGCCGCCATTACTTTTTTTCTGTCAGCAGAGTTATATGGGGGCTTATTGTTTGTGGGACGTCCTGTAGTTTCCATTGCTGCCATTTCGGGGTGCATACGTTTTATTGACGCTGTTTATTCCATTTGTTCTTGGAGACGGGGCGACCGTACAAAGGCACTTCTGATGTTGTGTATTCTTTTTTCTGACAACTTTCACTATGTGGGATAAAAATGCGTCACTTTGATAGATCGGACTTTTATGGCTTCATCGAAATCTGCAATGACAGCGATAGGAGCCTTCAAAAGGCCCCCGGCTGCCACGGCAACTGAACGGCACCCTGCAATCTCATGGCGGTAAGCCGTTCGGGATCCCAGAACTCTGATCAGGACAATTAAATACTGCTGCCAGAATTTTGTGCAGCATTTAAAGGGTTAACAGTCACATTTTGGGCAGGTGTCATCTGTGGGAAAGAGCCAGCACCCACATTGCGTGGCGCACGTTTGACCCGGATCCCGCTCCATATAATCCCTGAACCTCCATGATGTAACTGGACGTCAGAGAGCCTTAAGGGGTTAAAGAAGCAATAAATGATTTCTGTCCAAGGGTATTAGTCATACAAACCCTGAGTGAAGACCAGAGCCGATCTTGGCACCTTGTTGTCCCTCTTAGGCCTCCTGCCCATGGCCGGAGCGGGATACACCGGGATTAAAAAAATAGTCTCCGCTGGTGATCTCAGAAAATCATGCTTTTTACCACATTTTACCGCGATCTCCATCAATACTATATTACTGGAGACCCCCCACCACAAAAAATGGGGCAAAATACAACATGCGTCGGTTTTTTTTTTTCCCGTGGCGTAAATCTGCGGCAGAATCCCGCATCCGAGGACTGAGCCATTAGATTCAATAGAACCTAATAGCTGCATTATTCCGTCGCAGGGAACATGGCACACACCCGGCCGTGGGCATTAGCCCTTACGCTCCTCTATCACAGTTTATACTTGACAAAACTGAGAGTCTGGCCGCCTGCACACGGGCGGAAATTTCCCGCGGGATTTCCGCCACTGAAAGCCTGCATAGGAGTGCATTACAATACGCACTCCTATGCAGACGGCCGTGGTTTGGCCGCGCGAAATGTCGCGCGGCAAATATACCGCGGCATGTCCTCTTTTTGTGCGGGGCTCGCACAACGTCACTCACCCAACCGCCGGATCTGTTCTGCGCATGCGCCGGCTGCCCGGCAGCCGGAACATGAAAGAGCCGGGGCCGCCGGGCGCGGGTGGGTACGCGCTCGTCTCGGGTCCCGCGGCGGGAATTCTCGCCGCCGGATCCGACCCGCTCGTCTGCAGGCGGCCTCTGTTACAATGTATCACTGCAGACAATCCTCTGTAATATAAACACAGCAGCAGCAGAATTTTCTCCCATTCCTGATAGTTTGTTACATGTTACCTGCATTGATACATTGTATCAGTCTGGAGTCCAGGATATTTACATAACATTCCGTCAGCCTGCAGCCACCACTAGGGGGAGCTCACTTTATACAGATTATACATAGAATGCTGTAATGTACTTGTCTTCACTAAGCCCTAGCGAAGCGATACTCAACAAACTATTGTAAAGATCCATCTACCGGAGAAGGTCCAGCAAGCCAGGTAATAAGGGATACAACAAGGCAGACATAATTATACATACATTATACATACATAATTATAAACGGTAGGATTATGGCGATACCAAATATGGCTCGGTTTTTTTCTTACTACTTTTGCACTATAGATCTCTTAGCCCGCTCTACTCTGTTTTTTCCAGAATGAGTTGATGTGTTGGAGATGTTACTGGCTGCACTCTGGGGGACATATAATGTGTTGGAGATGTTACTGGCTGCACTCTGGGGGACATATAATGTGTTGGAGATGTTACTGGCCGCACTCTGGGGACATATAATATGTTGGAGATGTTACTGGCCGCACTCTGGGGGACATATAATGTGTTGGAGATGTTACTGGCCGCACTCTGGGGGACATATAATGTGTTGGAGATGTTACTGGCTGCACTCTGGGGACATATAATGTGTTGGAGATGTTACTGGCCGCACTCTGGGGGACATATAATGTGTTATAGATGTTACTGGCCGCACTCTGGGGGACATATAATGTGTTGGAGATGTTACTGGCCGCACTCTGGGGGACATATAATGTGTTGGAGATGTTACTGGCCGCACTCTGTGGGACATATAATGTGTTGGAGATGTTACTGGCTGCACTCTGGGGGACATATAATGTGTTGTAGATGTTACTGGCCGCACTCTGGGGGACATATAATGAGTTGGAGATGTTACTGGCTGCACTCTGGGGGACATATAATGTGTTGGAGATGTTACTGGCCGCACTCTGGGGGACATATAATGTGTTGGTGATGTTACTGGCTGCACTCTGGGGGACATATAATGTGTTGTAGATGTTACTGGCTGCACTCCGGGGGACATATAATGTGTTGTAGATGTTACTGGCTGCACTCTGGGGGACATATAATGTGTTGGAGATGTTACTGACTGTACTCTGGGGGACATATAATGAGTTGGAGATGTTACTGGCTGCACTCTGGGGGATATATAATGTGTTGTAGATGTTACTGGCTGCACTCTGGGGGACATATAATGTGTTGGAGATGTTACTGGCCGCACTCTGGGGGACATATAATGTGCTATAGATGTTACTGGCCGCACTCTGGGGGACATATAATGTGTTATAGATGTTACTGGCCGCACTCTGGGGGACATATAATGTGTTGGAGATGTTACTGGCCGCACTCTGGGGGACATATAATGTGTTGGAGATGTTACTGGCCGCACTCTGTGGGACATATAATGTGTTGGAGATGTTACTGGCTGCACTCTGGGGGACATATAATGTGTTGTAGATGTTACTGGCTGCACTCTGGGGGACATATAATATGTTGTAGATGTTACTGGCCGCACTCTGGGGGACATATAATGTGTTGGAGATGTTACTGGCTGCACTCTGGGGGACATATAATGTGTTGTAGATGTTACTGGCTGCACTCTGGGGGACATATAATGTGTTGGAGATGTTACTGACCGCACTCTGGGGGACATATAATGTGTTGGAGATGTTACTGGCCGCACTCTGGGGGACATATAATGTGTTGGAGATGTTACTGGCCGCACTCTGTGGGACATATAATGTGTTGGAGATGTTACTGGCTGCACTCTGGGGGACATATAATGTGTTGTAGATGTTACTGGCCGCACTCTGGGGGACATATAATGAGTTGGAGATGTTACTGGCTGCACTCTGGGGGATATATAATGTGTTGTAGATGTTACTGGCTGCACTCTGGGGGACATATAATGTGTTGGAGATGTTACTGGCCGCACTCTGGGGGACATATAATGTGTTATAGATGTTACTGGCCGCACTCTGGGGGACATATAATGTGTTATAGATGTTACTGGCCGCACTCTGGGGGACATATAATGTGTATAGATCAGTGTTCCCCAACTCCAGTCCTCAGGGACCGCCAACAGGTCATGTTTTCAGGATTTCCTCAGTGTTGCACAGGTGATGTAATTACTGTCAGTGCCTCAGACATTGCCACAGGTGTTCTTACCATAGGATATCCTGAAAACATGACCTGTTGGTGGTCCCTGAGGACTGGAGTTGGGGACCCCTGGTATAGATGTTACTGCCTGCACTCTGGGGTACATACAATGTGTTGGAGATGTTACTGGTCGCACTCTGGGGGACATATAATGTGTTGGGAGATGTTACTGGCTGCACTCTGGGGGACGTATAATGTGTTGGAGAGGTTACTGGCCGCACTCTGGGGGACATATAATATGTTGGAGATGTTACCGGCTGCACTCTGGAGGACATATAATGTGTTGGAGATGTTAGTGACTGCACTCTGGGGGACATATAATGTGTTATAGATGTTACTGACTGCACTCTGGGGTACATACAATGTGTTGGAGATGTTACTGGCTGCACTCTGGGGGACATATAATGTGTTGTATATATTACTGGCCGCACTCTGGGGGACATATAATGTGTTGTAGATGTTACTGGCTGTACTCTGGGGGACATATAATGTGTTGTAGATGTTACTGGCCGCACTCTGGGGACATATAATGTGTTGGAGATGTTACTGGTCGCACTCTGGGGACATATAATGTGTTGGTGATGTTACTGGCTGCACTCCGGGGGACATATAATGTGTTGGAGATGTTACTGGCTGCACTCTGGCGGACATATAATGTGTTGGAGATGTTACTGGCTGCACTCTGGGGGACGTATAATGTGTTGGAGATGTTACTGGCTGCACTCCGGGGGACATATAATGTGTTGGAGATGTTACTAGTCGCACTCTGGGGGACATATAATGTGTTGGTGATGTTACTGGCTGCACTCTGGGGGACATATAATGTGTTAGAGATGTTACTGGCCGCACTCTGGGGGATATATAATGTGTTGGAGATGTTACTGCCTTCTCTTTGGGGGACATATAATGTGTTGGAGATGTTACTGGCTGCACTCTGGGGGACATATAGTGTGTTGGAGATGTTACTGCCTTCTCTTTGGGGGACATATAATGTGTTGGAGATGTTACTGACTGCACTCCAGGGGACATATAATGTGTTGGAGATGTTACTGGCTGCACTCTGGGGGACATATAATGTGTTGGAGATGTTACTGGCTGCACTCCGGGGGACCGGGGGACATATAATGTGTTGTAGAACCTTTATCACAGTTTTTGGGGGGAGATGAAAAAAATGTCCAGAAATTCCACCCTCATTTTTTTTTTTTTTTTACAGCATTCACCATTTGGTAATAATAACCTGAAAAACCAACTGACTGCGTCTCCGCGCTCCTAGGGCTTATTCAGACGGGCGTATATCGTTTGGGTTTTTCACGCCCGGCTGATATACGCTGTTCCTCTCTACAAGCGGAAGAAGAGGTCACTACACACAAGGGGCCTCCGAGAGCCTCTTATAGGCCAAGGGGGGGAACCACTTTTAGGGCCTCCGGTGACAAGACTGTTCATCTCCCGCCCCCGTTGCTGATCGGCCTCCCCTGCACCAGACTCTACCCTCTCCAATCCATCCTGAATGCGGCAGCCAGGCTCATCTTCCTGTCCAGCCGCTACTCGGATGCCTCTGCCCTGTGCCGGTCACTGCACTGGCTGCCCGTTAAATACAGAATACAATATAAACTCACTACCTTCATCCACAAAGCCCTCCACAGCGCAGCGCCCCCCTATATTGTATCCCTCATCCACAGCGCAGCGCCCCCCTACATTGTATCCCTCATCCACAGTGCAGCGCCCCCCTATATTGTATCCCTCATCCACAGTGCAGCGCCCCCCTATATTGTATCCCTCATCCACAGCGCAGCGCCCCCCTATATTGTATCCCTCATCCACAGTGCAGCGCCCCCTATATTGTATCCCTCATCCACAGTGCAGCGCCCCCCTATATTGTATCCCTCATCCACAGCGCAGCGCCCCCCTATATTGTATCCCTCATCCACAGTGCAGCGCCCCCTATATTGTATCCCTCATCCACAGCGCAGCGCCCCCTATATTGTATCCCTCATCCACAGCACCGCGCCGCCCTATATTGTATCCCTCATCCACAGCGCAGCGCCCCCCTATATTGTATCCCTCATCCACAGCGCAGCGCCCCCCTATATTGTATCCCTCATCCACAGTGCAGCGCCCCCCTAAATTGTATCCCTCATCCACAGCGCAGCGCCCCCTATATTGTATCCCTCATCCACAGCGCAGCGCCCCCCTATATTGTATCCCTCATCCACAGTGCAGCGCCCCCCTATATTGTATCCCTCATCCACAGTGCAGCGCCCCCCTATATTGTATCCCTCATCCACAGTGCAGCGCCCCCCTATATTGTATCCCTCATCCATAGCGCAGCGCCCCCCTATATTGTATCCCTCATCCACAGTGCAGCGCCCCCTATATTGTATCCCTCATCCACAGCGCAGCGCCCCCTATATTGTATCCCTCATCCACAGCGCAGCACCCCCCTATATTGTATCCCTCATCCACAGTACAGCGCCCCCTATATTGTATCCCTCATCCACAGCGCAGCGCCCCCCTATATTGTATCCCTCATCCACAGTACAGCGCCCCCTATATTGTATCCCTCATCCACAGCGCAGCGCCCCCCTATATTGTATCCCTCATCCACAGTGCAGCGCCCCCCTATATTGTATCCCTCATCCACAGCGCAGCGCCCCCCTATATTGTATCCCTCATCCACAGCGCAGCGCCCCCTATATTGTATCCCTCATCCACAGCGCAGCGCCCCCCTATATTGTATCCCTCATCCGCAGTGCAGCACCCCCTATATTGTATCCCTCATCCACAGTGCAGCGCCCCCCTACATTGTATCCCTCATCCACAGCGCAGCGCCCCCCTATATTGTATCCCTCATCCACAGCGCAGTGCCCCCCTATATTGTATCCCTCATCCACAGCGCAGTGCCCCCCTATATTGTATCCCTCATCCACAGCGCAGTGCCCCCCTATATTGTATCCCTCATCCACAGCGCAGAGCCCCCCTATATTGTATCCCTCATCCACAGCGCAGCGCCCCCCTACATTGTATCCCTCATCCACAGCGCAGCGCCCCCCTATATTGTATCCCTCATCCACAGCGCAGCGCCCCCCTATATTGTATCCCTCATCCACAGCGCAGCGCCCCCTATATCGCCTCCCTCATCTCAATCCATCACCCATCCCGGGCTCTCCACTCTGCTAATGAAACCAGACTGAGCGCCCCTTTAATTCGAACCTCTCATTCCCGCCTCCAAGACTTCTCCAGAGTAGCACCGGTTCTCTGGAACGCACTACCAAAGGCTACCTGAGCAATCCAGGACTCGCAGAACTTCAGGCGTGCTCTAAAAACGCACCTCTTCAGGGAGGCATACCGCATTCCCTAAACAAACCCCTCTGTACCCCCCTGATAACATGCTCCCTGACCTACTGACTGCAATCCCTGCTAGCCATCATAAACCGCTCCTGCAGTCATACCGATCCTGCCATCACACGGCTAAATGTCTGACCATTGTCTATGTGCATAGCATCCCTCACTCTCCCCCCCGCCATACCGTGCACATCTCCACCCCCCCATACCGTGCACATCTCCACCTCGCCATACCGTGCACATCTCCACCCCGCCATACCGTGCACATCTCCACCCCACCATACCGCGCACATCTCCACCTCCCCATACCGCGCACATCTCCACCATACCGCGCACATCTCCACCCCGCCATACCGGGCACATCTCCACCCCGCCATACCGTGCACATCTCCACCCCACCATACCGCGCACATCTCCACCCCGCCATACCGCGCACATCTCCACCTCCCCATACCGCGCACATCTCCACCATACCGCGCACATCTCCACCATACCGTGCACATCTCCACCCCGCCATACCGCGCACATCTCCACCCCACCATACCGTGCCCATCTCCAGCCCCTTTACCTTCTGTATCACCCCATAACTTGTAGTATGTAAGCTCGTTGGAGCAGGACCCTCACCCCTATTGCTTCCATCAGCTGATTACTATGTAACCGTGGTTCTGTAATGTTTGTACTTTGGTCTTTCTGTATCCCCCGTCTATGTAAGCGCTGCGGAATATGTTGGCGCTATATAAAGATTATTATTATCTAATCACCACAACTCTCATCATTCACAGATCTGCCTGAAGTGGAACCGCTGGACGGGGTCTGCAGGAACACGACAACTTCTTCCAGGGGTGTTTTTCTTTAGACATCTGTAATGTAAGAAAGATACAGCACAGATTATCACTGAATTCACCAACAAATTGCTTACATTCTTCTTCCATTTCTTTCCAGAGGAGTAAGATGTCAATATAGTAGGCAACGGATGGGTACACGTGCGCCACCTCCCACCAACCCAGAAACATGTTGGTGTAGGAGGGGGCACAGTGCGCACCCATCGCTGTGCCTGATACCTGCCTGTAAAGCATCCAGTCAGAAGTAAAATAATTATGATTCCAGGTAAGAGCCAATAACTCCAACACAAATGAATGATGTCTATAATCCAAATCCGATTGACCAATCAGAATGTATTGCACCGCGGTGATGTAGGGGCCCAGAACAATAGGGCCCCTCCATAACTGTATGCATCCATTTGTCTACTGTATTGTCAGTGTCTTCTGTGTTGCATGAATGACGTGTATTGCATAGGTGCAGCACTGAAATAGTTAACTGTCTGATATGTGAGCTGACTGTCTGGAAAATGTATCTGTTTGTTTCTCATGTGACCTTGTGATATATATGTGGATGCAAGGTGCATGAATGGGAGTTCTGAGTTCCATTTTGGGCATGCAAGAGAGAGGAGTTCTGCAAGAGGAGCACGCAGGCACCTTCAGCCTGTGCAGCCCAGAATGGAAGAGGCCGAAAGGAGTCCACAGTCTGTCCTGGGCTTGCTGTACCCAGGAGATGTGAGAGAATGAGGAGCCGCCATGCAGCGCACCCCTTTTTCCAAATGTGAGTGTTTACCAGTGGAGAGTTGGAGAGAAGAGAGTGTGTTGCTGGGACCAGGACCTACAGATAACAGGACTGTGGTTTCTCCTGTTCACCCGTGAATCTACCGGGACCAGGACCCACAGATAACAGGACTGTGGTTTCTCCTGTTCACTCATGAATCCTCCCTGTCACACCCCTTTGAAGTTTGCCCTGTGTTTTCCTGCTGGCATGTATTTGCAAGTTGTGCCAAGTAAACGAGCTTCACCGCCCGTTCCTGGTTTGGCTCAGAAAGTTAATTCCCTGTTTGTGGACTCTTTATTACCAACCACTGGATTCACCCCAGAGGATGGAACGGTGGTGTCACGCGTGACACAAAGGATTAAGGTAATCCATCATTGGGTTCCCCTATTTAACAACCTGCCCTCGGCCCCTTGGATGTGTCACCGGTTACCCTCCGGGTGGAACACGGTAGAGCCACCGTGACAGGGCCCAAACTCTACCCTGCTGTCTCCTAGGCTGGGCCCGCTCCTCGGACGCTGCAGTGAGGCCGACACGGTGACTCATAGCTGTAAGTAGTGACTCAATGTCCATGGTGAATGGGAACAGGTCGGGTTTCTTCCTCCAGATGTTGTTAGCTGTGTGGGATCTCACACATGAGAATCCAGTTTTTGAACCAACGGTTGTAGGTAAAGATCTATATAGGTTCCTGTCTTCTCCCATAAACTGCCCAACCGTGAGTCGATGACCTCCGAGGGGGACTTGTGAGGGACTTGTGCCCCGTGGGTCCATGTAAACTGCAGGGACCACGGACTTCTCCAACTGAAGATACTGTATCTCCTTTTTGCTGAGGATGTGATGTTCATAGACTTCCCCCAACAGTCTATCAGACTTCATCTTGGCATCCTTGGTGTTACCATGCTGCGGCTGCTGGTTCTCCCAGGGCGGCCGGGCGCTGGGTCCCGCAGTCGGGACGCGTCCCCCTGGTAGTTGTCCATCTGCCGGGGGGGGGGGGGCATGGGTGGTTGGTCGGCGCGGTGTGCATGCTCGTGGATCCGGGCGGCGCCACACACGCGCCTGTGATTGCGGATCCGTGCACGAGATCCTGTATGTTGGATCCTACTGGTAGGTAGTCGCCTCCCTCTCTCCGCCCCTGGGCGGAGGCTTCTGTTTATAAGGCTGGCAGTGAGGTCCATTCACTGCCAATTATTGGTTTCTGTTCAGTGTGCGTGCATCCTGCCTCTGTCAGTCTCCTGTTTTTCAGCTTGTTTTGCTAGTTCTGCCAGGTCATCCCATCTGCCTCGGTCTGCTGGGTTACTTCATCTGCCCTTCCTGTCGGTATTCTACCCAGTTCCATCTTGGTACGCGAGTCCTCCCTCTTGGTCCCTAGTGAGTGTAGGGACCGCCATCCAGTTGCCCGCCTGGAGTTAGCCAGGAGTAGAGGCAAGTAGGCAGTGACAGGGGTTGCGGGTAAGTTCTAGGGCACCCGGGCTGCTGTATCATCGGATAGGATCCCGTAACATAATAACTGGCCCTTAAAATTGCCCAGCGGGGTTTGTTTTTGCTCTCCAATGGAGGCCGTGAGTGCCCTCGCAAGTCAGTTGCAGGGTTTGGTGGTCGTAATCCAAGACCTGTCCGGGCATATGGTGGCCCAGGAGCAGCGGCAGTATGTGCATGTTTCTGCTGAATCTTCTAGCCCTGAGCCTAAGTGTCCTCTCCTGAAGGTGTTTTCCGGGGAGAAAAGCAAGTTTTTGTTTTTCAGCAGGCATGTAGACTGTATTTCCAGATGCGGCCCGAATCCTCCGGTTCAGAGTCCCAGAAAGTGGGATTGATTATGTCCCTACTGCGGGGTCCACCCCAGACTTGGGCCTACTCCTTACCCGAGAGTTCTGCTTGCCTGCAGTCTGTTGATTTGTTTTTTTTCGGGAACTCTGAGGTATTTTTGATGAGCCGGACCGTGCGGGGTTAGCGGTATCTCATCTCATGGCGTTACGTCAGGGGCAGCAGTGCGCTGAAGACTATTGCTCTAAGTTTAGACAGTATGGCGGTGAAACCTCCTGGAACGATGGCGCCCTCAAAGATGTGTTTTTGTTGGGCCTTTCAGATACGGTCAAGGATCTACTTATTTCCCATCCCGCTCCTGTGACACTTAATGAGGTGATGGAATTGGCAGTAAAAGCTGACAGGAGGCTGAGATCTAGACAAAAGGACAGGCCTGTAAAACTAAGGAGTCCTGCAGACCCGCTCCTACTTCTTCCATGCCAACTCCTGGAGCCGAGCCTATGGAAGTGGACCAGGTAAGTCCCAAGGAACAGCGACGGTTCCGGATGACTCACCGTCTTTGCCTCTACTGTGAGGAAGCCGGACATCGGGTGGCAACCTGTCCAACCTGCAACATCAGTCTGAACCGGCGGAAAACTACAGATCCTAGGCGATTGTTGGGAGGATCGCCTAGGATCACAGGTCCCCCCTAAGTTGTTGGTGCCTTGTCAGGTTGGCTTCCAGGATTTTATTCGGTCTGGTCAAGCCTTTATTGATTCGGGGGCGGCCGCCAAATTAATCTAAATTTTGTCAGACTTCTGATAACCAAATTCTCCATGCTTAAGTCCCCCAGTATTGATTCAACTCCTCTGTCCGCAGGTGTTGTCCAATGGAGGACTCCCATTCTACAGTTTACTGTGGGTCTTCTCCATTCTGAGAATCTGTCTTTCCTGGTAATGGAAAGGATTTCTGTCAATGTAGTGTTTGGGATGCCCTGGTTGGCACTGCACAATCCCCGATTTGATTGGTCCACCCGGGAATTGACCCATTGGGGGTTGTCCTGTCATAATCACCTAACTACTATATCCATGTGTTCAGCAGATACCGTGCATCCCGGAGTATGAATGGAAGACCGCGTTCAACACCCCGTTAGGACATTTTGAATGTCTGGTTATGCCCTTTGGACTCTGTAACGCCCCCGCTGTGTTTCAGGGTCTTATGAACGCGGTCTTCCATGAATTCTTGGGGGTGTTTCTGGTCATCTATCTTGATGACATTCTGGTGTATTCCCCAGACTGGGATTCGCATGTGCGGCACCTGAGGCTGGTTCTGACCCGTTTGCGCGAGTACCAACTTTTTGTCAAGTTGGAGAAATGTATATTTGGTACTAAACAAGTGTCTTTCCTTGGTTATGTGATTTCACAGAAGTTTAGCTTGGCAGAATGTAACTATGACGTCGGGAACCGCGAGTTACTGGCAATCAAATGGGCCATAGAAGAGTGGCGTCACCATCTTGAGGGAGCTAGACACCCCAATACCGTGTATACCGATCACAAAAACTCGGTATATCTCGCCAATGCTGAGACTCACAGCTCGTCAGGCCCGGTGGGCGTTGTTTTTCGCCAGGTTTAATTTCGTCATGACATATATTCCGGGAGAGAAGAATGTGAAGGCGGACGCCCTCTCACAGAGTTTCGGGTCACTGGAAAGTGAGACAGTTACTTCTGAGAATATGTTGGCACCTGGGGTGGTGGTGGCATCTGTAGAAACCAACCTCATCCCTCAACTACAGAACTGGACGTTCCCTCGGCGGTGCCGGAGGGCAGATGGTTTGTGCCAGAGACTTTGCGTCTCAGAGTCATTGAATAATCTCACTTGTTGGTTTTCGCAGGTCATCCGGGGGTTCAGGGGACTCTGGATCTTTGTACTAGATCCTACTGGTGGCCAGGCATGGCTCAGGGGATCCACGACTTTGTTAAGGGATGCTCTGTCGGTGCACGCAGTAAAAGTCGGCGGCGTCCGGAGGGGCCTCTGAGACCGTTACCGGTGCCTTCTCGACCGTGGTCGCATGTATCGGTAGATTTTATCACCGACCTACCGGAATGCCAGAAGTTCACCACTATCTTAGTGGGTGTCGACCGGTTCTCGAAGATGGCACATTTTGTGGCGTTAAAGAAGCTTCCTTCGGCTAAAGAGTTTTCCAAGATTTTTGTAAAAGCAATCATTCGCCTACATGGGGTTCCCGAGAACATAGTATCTGATCGCGGGGCTCAGTTAGTTGCGCAGTTTTGGCGAGCCTTCCGTAGAAACCTGGGAGTGACGCTTTCCTTCTCCTCAGCATTCCACCCGCAGACTAATGGTCAGACGGAGCGGAAGGACCAGGATTTAGTGCAATATCTACGGTTGTTTGCTAGCGAGAAGGCTCATCAGTGGGCAGGGTTCCTGCCGTTGGCAGAGTTTGCCCTAAACAACCGCACTTATTCTTCCACTGGGTATCGCCATTCCTTTGCGTATACGGTCAGCATCCTCGCTTCCTTACAGCGATCCCTACTCCGTCTGCCTGTCCTGTAGCTGATGTCGCCACAGATGCGCTGCAGGGGGTATGGAAAGAAGTACAGAAGAACCTGGAAGCCACGGGGGCTCGTATGCAGTTGCGTAGTGGGAGGAGTCTGTCCGTGTCTGGACCTTACAGGGTGGGACAGAAGGTATATTTGTCTTCTAGAAATCTCAAATTAAAGGTCCCGTCTTTGAAGCCTGCGCCGCGTTCTGTGGGGCCCTTTGTCATCACGCGGGTAGTGAATCCTCTCGCCTATAAACTGGACTTACCAGCTACATGGAGGTTCACAGGGGCTTTCATAAGTCTTTATTGAAACCTTTTGTCCCTATTCCTATTCCCCAGCTGTAAGCTAGCTTCCGTAACCCCTTAATGCCAAAGGATGTAAGTTTCATCCTGGCTGCCTGGTACTTAACTAAACTTACGACCTGTGGGTAACACAGGCCCAGAAGTGCGCCCGTGCCACCTTGCAGCAAGGATGGGTGAGAACACTGATCTCCATTGCTACCCTCTTACATGCCGTGACCAATGTAGATGGCCTGTGATCACTATAGTAAGCAATAATGCATGAAGTCCTGCAATGCATTATCATAGCCATCATAGCTCTTCTGATTCAAGTCCCCTGCAGAGACAGAAAAACGTAAAACAAAAACATAAATAGTGTAAAAATACCTAAAAAAATACTAAGAAGAAAAAACGTTTTTTGCGCACTTTCCCCTCTTTGTGTAAAAAAAACCCAACAAGACCTATTTGGTGTCTTCATATCCATAATGACAAGTACAATAAATGGACACATTCTTCATCCTGCAAAAACTGGTTAAAAAAACAACTAATGACACGGAGCCGCGATGCTTATTTTGTTCATTTCACCTCCCAAAAAACGGAATAAAAGTGATCCAAAACGCCGTATGTACCGCAATATGGTACCGATAAAAACTGCAGCGCGTCACCCAGAACACAAGTCCTCCCAGAGCTCCCTGCATGGAAAAACAAAAAGTTATGGGACTCAGAATGCAGCAGTGGAAAAAAAGAAAGAAAAATAACTTTTAATGTGCAAAAGCCTAAAAAAAATGTAATTTTGGTGTCATCTTAATTGTACCAAACCGCAGAAATAATGTATCCGTCATTAATGCTGTGTGATCAATGCTGTAATAGAAAAACCCCAAAAACAATGGCGGAGCTGCTGCGCCTTCACTCCCCGCCCTCCCATAAAGTGTATAAGGTGCGGCAATACTTCTGCTGCGGCCAGGGAAATGTACAGAAATGGCAGCTTGTGAAAGGTGGGGATCAAAATCTTCCCAAAAATCGCCCCCAAACTAGAGTATGTCCTTAAAGGGTCCATGTAGCGATCCACGGGCGGCAGTGCCGCGCTCCCGCCCTCTGCCCCGCCGATGCGTTGCTCTTACGTTTTGCTGATGCTTTTCACGCTTCCGTGGATAAATGTTCCATTATGAAATGAATCCGCTCAGAATGATCCTAAAATAAACGGTGAAGTTTTACTTTAAGCCACACCTCCAAAAACTAGCCACACCTCTATATGCAAATTAGTTTGCACACAGCACCCCTAGTGGTGAAACCACTGTACAGATGGGCCACTGCTCTCCTTGTTCTCCCCTTGCACCATTCATGTATGGCCATGCCCATTGATGCCCCACCCTGACACAGCGGCGCTCACACTTTGGCGCCGGGCGTCTCCGCAGATCTCAGTAGTCATTTGTAAAATTATGGAGATGAAATTGTGGTTGGTAAAATCTGTAGGACCAGCGATAAATAAAGGCGCCCTCTCTGTGACTCATTGTGACCCGTGGACTCTGGGGTTACAGGGGTTAACTGTGGCCGTCTGCGGGGCGGAGGTGGTCACCTACATGTTAGCCGTGAGTGACAGCCCGGGTTCAGTTACACGCGTCATGGCTATCAGCCGCTGCGACTTATGTGGGATTAAAGTCAAGGCTGTGACCCCAGAGCTGCGCTCCAGCAGGTTACCGCTGTTTATCCATGTGGATCGTATCATCGTAGAAGCTCTCGGCGCAGACGTCACGCAATCCGTTCTCTTTCCATATCCACCATCAGTGGTGGATTAAGAGGACCAAGGGCCCAGGGATGGTCAGGCAACCTGGGCTCCCCATGTCCGCAGCAAGCCCGCCATGAATGAAAGTACCCTAACAGTCCCATTGTGATTCCCAGAAAGGGTAAGTCCCGATCTGGCAGATTTGGTGCGGATTTTGGAATCGCAGGACAATTCATCCCCCCAATTCAAAGGATGAATCTGCAGCAGATCCAATCCAAATCTCCACCCAGATGCAGGCTGACACCGCCTTTGGTGTGGAACACCACTAAAATCCATCATCACCCGGTGGGGCAGAGTGTAAGCTCTCACTCACGACGCAAGTTCAATCCCTGCATGGGTTAAGTAGCCAACTCAAGATCCACTCAGCCTTCCATCCTTCTGGGGTTGTTACAATGAGGACCCGGCTTGGTGGGGGGTAATACATTAATAATTAGGTTGTTGCTATACCAATAACAAGATTGGTTTTATGAATCTAAGGGTGCGTTCACATGGCACGGCAGATATCCATGATAACTGCACGAACACGCACGGGGATGTATCCCTAGCACACACACAGTAACACTGCATCATAATAGACCGTATACTTTGTCACTCAGCCCCCTAAGCTAAAACCAAGATTACCAGTAGTAACACTATATAAGGGCGAAATAATACCGCAACACCGCGATCACATATCACAGCCACATAGTCATTAATACCAACATACTGTCACTGAATAAAGACCAACACTGTATGAGGGCCAAATGACACCCCCAGACCGGGACCAAATATTACCACCACAGGGATCCTGAAGAATATACTCGATACAGACCAATATGTAGTGGATCTACACCAGGCACGGTGCAGTCTGTATAAGTGATTACAGTACTGTGCCATCTACTGATCATAGGTGACATCTCATCTAACTGGAGTTGCTCACTTTCCCCTTTTTCTTCATCTGGCCCACACCTTCATGATGGTTTCTCCTGGCCATAGCTTCTCTCTGCATAATTAGATACAGGAATCTTTAACACTTCAATATTCCAGGGACCGGGCTTTCATTTCAAAACTTTCACATAATCTCCCCATCCATAGCGACCCAGATAATAGTAAAATCACATGAGGTTACCCAGATGTATCCCCCTCTCTGTAACCCCTGTAAGTCCCACATAGTAAATGCCACTTTTCATGTTCTATGCACAGTAAACATGCCCACACTCATTAATACTCCCCCTCACAGACTCCACTCAGTAACAGTGCAGCTCACCTAGAGGATCATATTATAGTAGTTATATACTTGTACATAGGGGGCAGTATTATAGTAGTTATATTCCTGTACATAGGGGCAGTATTATAGTAGTTATATTCTTGTACATAGGGGGCAGTATTATACTAGTTATATTCTTGTACATAGGGGGCAGTATTATAGTAGTTATATTCTTGTACATAGGGGGCAGTATTATAGTAGTTATATTCTTGTACATGGGGGGCAGTATTATAGTAGTTATATTCTTGTACATAGGGGGCGGTATTATAGTAGTTATATTCTTGTACATAGGGGCAGTATTATAGTTGTTATATTCTTGTACATAGGGGGTAGTATTATAGTAGTTATATTCTTGTACATAGGGAGCAGTATTATAGTAGTTATATTCTTGTACATAGGGGGCGGTATTATAGTAGTTATATTCTTGTACATAGGGGGCAGTATTATAGTAGTTATATTCTTGTACATAGGGGGCAGTATTATACTAGTTATATTCTTGTACATAGGAGCAGTATTACAGTAGTTATATTCTTGTATGTAGGGGGCAGTATTATAGTAGTTATATTCTTGTACATATTGGGCAGTATTATAGTAGTTATATACTTGTACATAGGGGGCAGTATTATAGTAGTTATATTCTTGTACATAGGGAGCAGTATTATAGTAGTTATATTCTTGTACATAGGGGGCAGTATTATAGTAGTTATATTCTTGTACATAGGAGGCAGTATTATAGTAGTTATATACTTGTACATAGGGGGCAGTATTATAGTAGTTATATTCTTGTACATAGGGGGCAGTATTATAGTAGTTATATTCTTGTACATAGGGGGCAGTATTATAGTAGTTATATTCTTGTATATAGGGAGCAGTATTATAGTAGTTATATTCTTGTACATAGGAGCAGTATTATAGTAGTTATATTCTTGTACATAGGGGGCAGTATTATAGTAGTTATATTCTTGTACATAGGGGGCAGTATTATAGTAGTTATATTACTGTACATTGGGAGCAGTATTATAGTAGTTATATTCTTGTACATAGGAGCAGTATTATAGTAGTTATATTCTTGTACATAGGGGGCTGTATTATAGTAGTTATATTCTTGTACATAGGAGGCAGTATTATAGTAGTTATATTCTTGTACATAGGAGCAGTATTATAGTAGTTATATTCTTGTACATAGGGGGCAGTATTATAGTAGTTATATTCTTGTACATAGGGAGCAGTATTATAGTAGTTATATTCTTGTACATAGGGGGCAGTATTATAGTAGTTATATTCCTGTACATAGGGGGCAGTATTATAGTAGTTATATTCTTGTACATAGGAGGCAGTATTATAGTAGTTATATTGTTGTACATAGAGGCAGTATTAAAGTAGTTATATTCTTGCACATAGGGGGCAGTATTATAGTAGTTATATTCTTGTACATAGGGAGCAGTATTATAGTAGTTATATTCTTGTACATAGGGGGCAGTATTATAGTAGTTATATTCCTGTACATAGGGGGCAGTATTATAGTAGTTATATTCTTGTACATAGGAGGCAGTATTATAGTAGTTATATTGTTGTACATAGAGGCAGTATTATAGTAGTTATATTCTTGTACATAGGGGGCAGTATTATAGTAGTTATATTCTTGTACATAGGGGGCAGTATTATAGTAGTTATAGTCTTGTACATAGCGGCAGTATTATAGTAGTTATATTCTTGTACATAGGAGCAGTATTATAGTAGTTATATTCTTGTACATAGGGGGCTGTATTATAGTAGTTATATTCTTGTACATAGGGGGCAGTATTATAGTAGTTATATTCTTGTACATAGAGGGCAGTATTATAGTAGTTATATTCTTGTACATAGGAGGTAGTATTATAGTAGTTATATTCTCGTACATAGGAGGTAGTATTATAGTAGTTATATTCTCGTACATAGGATGTAGTATTATAGTAGTTATATTCTCGTACATAGGGGGCAGTATTATAGTAGTTATATCCTTGTACATAGGGGGGCAGTATTATAGTAGTTATATTCTTGTACATAGGGGGCAGTATTATAGTAGTTATATTCTTGCACAAAGGGGGCAGTATTATAGTAGTTATATTCTTGTACATAGGGGGCAGTATTATAGTAGTTATATTCTTGTACATAGGAGCACTATTATAGTAGTTATATTCTTGTACATAGGAGCACTATTATAGTAGTTATATTCTTGTACATAGGGGGCAGTATTATAGTAGTTATATTCTTGTACATAGGAGGCAGTATTATAGTAGTTATATTCTTGTACATAGGAGGCAGTATTATAGTAGTTATATTCTTGTACATAGAGGGCAGTATTATAGTAGTTATATTGTTGTACATAGGGGGCAGTATTATAGTAGTTATATTCTTGTACATAGGAGCACTATTATAGTAGTTATATTCTTGTACATAGAGGGCAGTATTATAGTAGTTATATTCTTGTACATAGGGGGCAGTATTATAGTATTTATATTCTTGTACATGGAGGCAGTATTATAGTAGTTATATTCTTGTACATAGGAGGCAGTATTATAGTAGTTATATTCTTGTACATAGGAGGCAGTATTATAGTAGTTATATTCTTGTACATAGAGGGCAGTATTATAGTAGTTATATTCTTGTACATAGGGGGCAGTATTATAGCAGTTATATTCTTGTACATAGGAGGCAGTATTATAGTAGTTATATTCTTGTACATAGGGGGCAGTATTATAGTAGTTATATTCTTGTACATAGGGGGCAGTATTATAGTAGTTATATTCTTGTACATAGGGGGCAGTATTATAGTAGTTATATTACTGTACATTGGGAGCAGTATTATAGTAGTTATATTCTTGTACATAGGAGCAGTATTATAGTAGTTATATTCTTGTACATAGGGGGCTGTATTATAGTAGTTATATTCTTGTACATAGGGGGCAGTATTATAGTAGTTATATTCTTGTACATAGAGGGCAGTATTATAGTAGTTATATTCTTGTACATAGGAGGTAGTATTATAGTAGTTATATTCTCGTACATAGGAGGTAGTATTATAGTAGTTATATTCTCGTACATAGGATGTAGTATTATAGTAGTTATATTCTCGTACATAGGGGGCAGTATTATAGTAGTTATATCCTTGTACATAGGGGGGCAGTATTATAGTAGTTATATTCTTGTACATAGGGGGCAGTATTATAGTAGTTATATTCTTGCACAAAGGGGGCAGTATTATAGTAGTTATATTCTTGTACATAGGGGGCAGTATTATAGTAGTTATATTCTTGTACATAGGAGCACTATTATAGTAGTTATATTCTTGTACATAGGAGCACTATTATAGTAGTTATATTCTTGTACATAGGGGGCAGTATTATAGTAGTTATATTCTTGTACATAGGAGGCAGTATTATAGTAGTTATATTCTTGTACATAGGAGGCAGTATTATAGTAGTTATATTCTTGTACATAGAGGGCAGTATTATAGTAGTTATATTGTTGTACATAGGGGGCAGTATTATAGTAGTTATATTCTTGTACATAGGAGCACTATTATAGTAGTTATATTCTTGTACATAGAGGGCAGTATTATAGTAGTTATATTCTTGTACATAGGGGGCAGTATTATAGTATTTATATTCTTGTACATGGAGGCAGTATTATAGTAGTTATATTCTTGTACATAGGAGGCAGTATTATAGTAGTTATATTCTTGTACATAGGAGGCAGTATTATAGTAGTTATATTCTTGTACATAGAGGGCAGTATTATAGTAGTTATATTCTTGTACATAGGGGGCAGTATTATAGCAGTTATATTCTTGTACATAGGAGGCAGTATTATAGTAGTTATATTCTTGTACATAGGGGGCAGTATTATAGTAGTTATATTCTTGTACGTAGGGGGCAGTATTATAGTAGTTATATTCTTGTACATAGAGGGCAGTGTTATAGTAGTTATATTCTTGTACATAGGAGGCAGTATTATAGTAGTTATATTCTTGTACATAGGGAGCAGTATTATAGTAGTTATATACTTGTACATAGGGAGCAGTATTATAGTAGTTATATTCTTGTACATAGGGGGCAGTATTATAGTAGTTATATTCTTGTACATAGGAGGCAGTATTATAGTAGTTATATTCTTGTACATAGAGGGCAGTGTTATAGTAGTTATATTCTTGTACATAGGGGGCAGTATTATAGTAGTTATATTCTTGTACATAGAGGGCAGTATTATAGTAGTTATATTCTTGTACATAGGAGCACTATTATAGTAGTTATATTCTTGTACATAGGGGGCAGTATTATAGTAGTTATATTCTTGTACATATAGGGCAGTGTTATAGTAGTTATATTCTTGTACATAGAGGGCAGTATTATAGTAGTTATATTCTTGTACACGGGCAGTATTATAGTAGTTATATTCTTGTACATAGGGGGCAGTATTATAGTAGTTATATTCTTGTACATAGGAGGCAGTATTATAGTAGTTATATTCTTGTACATAGTAGGCAGTATTATAGTAGTTATATTCTTGTACATAGGGGGCAGTATTATAGTAGTTATATTCTAGTACATAGGAGGCAGTATTATAGTAGGTATATTCTTGTACATAGGAGGCAGTATTATAGTAGGTATATTCTTGTATATAGGGGGCAGTATTATAGTAGTTATATTCTAGTACATAGGGGCAGTATTATAGTAGTTATATTCTTGTACATAGTAGGCAGTATTATAGTAGTTATATTCTTGTACATAGGGGGCAGTATTATAGTAGTTATATTCTTGTACATAGGGGGCAGTATTATAGTAGTTATATTCTTGTACATAGAGGGCAGTATTATAGTAGTTATATTCTTGTACATAGGAGCAGTATTATAGTAGTTATATTCTTGTACATAGAGGGCAGTATTATAGTAGTTATATTCTTGTACATAGGGAGCAGTAATATAGTAGTTATATTCTTGTACATAGGGAGCAGTATTATAGTAGTTATATTCTTGTACGTAGGGGGCAGTATTATAGTAGTTATATTCTTGTACATAGGAGGCAGTATTATAGTAGTTATATTCTTGTACATAGGGGGCAGTATTATAGTAGTTATATTCTTGTACATAGGGAGCAGTATTATAGTAGTTATATTCTTGTACGTAGGGGGCAGTATTATAGTAGTTATATTCTTGTACATAGAGGGCAGTATTATAGTAGTTATATTCTTGTACATAGGGAGCAGTATTATAGTAGTTATATACTTGTACATAGGGGGCAGTATTATAGTAGTTATATTCTTGTACATAGGAGGCAGTATTATAGTAGTTATATTCTTGTACATAGAGGGCAGTGTTATAGTAGTTATATTCTTGTACATAGGGGGCAGTATTATAGTAGTTATATTCTTGTACATAGAGGGCAGTGTTATAGTAGTTATATTCTTGTACATAGAGGGCAGTATTATAGTAGTTATATTCTTGTACACGGGCAGTATTATAGTAGTTATATTCTTGTACATAGGGGGCAGTATTATAGTAGTTATATTCTTGTACATAGGAGGCAGTATTATAGTAGGTATATTCTTGTATATAGGGGGCAGTATTATAGTAGTTATATTCTAGTACATAGGGGCAGTATTATAGTAGTTATATTCTTGTACATAGTAGGCAGTATTATAGTAGTTATATTCTTGTACATAGGGGGCAGTATTATAGTAGTTATATTCTTGTACATAGGGGGCAGTATTATAGTAGGTATATTCTTGTACATAGGGGGCAGTATTATAGTAGTTATATTCTAGTACATAGGGGCAGTATTATAGTAGTTATATTCTTGTACATAGGGGGCAGTATTATAGTAGTTATATTCTTGTACATAGAGGGCAGTGTTATAGTAGTTATATTCTTGTACATAGAGGGCAGTATTATAGTAGTTATATTCTTGTACGAGGGCAGTATTATAGTAGTTATATTCTTGTACACGGGCAGTATTATAGTAGTTATATTCTTGTACATAGGGGGCAGTATTATAGTAGTTATATTCTTGTACATAGGAGGCAGTATTATAGTAGGTATATTCTTGTATATAGGGGGCAGTATTATAGTAGTTATATTCTAGTACATAGGGGCAGTATTATAGTAGTTATATTCTTGTACATAGTAGGCAGTATTATAGTAGTTATATTCTTGTACATAGGGGGCAGTATTATAGTAGTTTTATTCTTGTATATAGGGAGCAGTATTATAGTAGTTATATTCTTGTACATAGAGGCAGTAATATAGTAGTTATATTCTTGTACATAGGGAGCAGTATTATAGTAGTTATATTCTTGTACATAGGGGGCAGTATTATAGTAGTTATATTCTTGTACATAGTGGGCAGTATTATAGTAGTTATATTCCTGTACATAGGGGCAGTATTATAGTAGTTATATTCTTGTACATAGGGGCAGTATTATAGTAGTTATATTCTTGTACATAGGGGGCAGTATTATAGTAGTTATATTCTTGTACATAGAGGGCAGTATTATAGTAGTTATATTCTTGTACATAGGAGCAGTATTATAGTAGTTATATTCTTGTACATAGGGGGCAGTATTATAGTAGTTATATTCTTGTACATAGGAGCAGTATTATAGTAGTTATGTTCTTGTACATAGGGAGCAGTATTATAGTAGTTATATTCTTGTACATAGAGGGCAGTATTATAGTAGTTCTATTCTTGTCCATAGGAGAGGATAGACGTGTGCTTGTGAGCTCCCAGTAGGGAGGAGGCATGGCCTCTGACCCAGGAGGAAGTGAGTGCAGCTGGGCTGACGATCCTGGAAGAGCCCAGAGCCTGGAGTGTGGCTTGCAGCATGGAGATCAAGAAAGTGGTAACCAGGAAATGGTGGCTGGTGAGATTACTGAATCATGTAAAGCATTTGGATTGAGTATGAAAGTGACTAAGAAAAGTTTATTTAAACTGGAAAGACAAATTTTGAAGTTAAGAGAAGAGATTAAGATAGAGACGGATGCAAAGACAAAGCTGATGAAGTGTGAGTGCCTGGATAATTGCACACGTGAGCTCGCTATATTAAAGGAGCGACTAGACAAAGAAGCAAATGCAATACCTAAAGTAGAAAACTGGGCAATGGAGAAAAAGAGGGAGGCCAGAGTGCAAAATATGAAGATTAAAGAAGTCATTGACAATAAATATACTGATTATAAAGTTGTGCATAGTATGGTGGAGCAGGGAACCCCTCTGAGATGTGCGGGTGCAGCGCCTGGAGGGTCACTGAGTGTGGGAGCTGAGTTATCAGACTCTGAAAATGCTGCTAATACTGAGGAGCAAAATGTGACAGCCAATGAGGGGTTAATTGCAAAGGACTCTGTTTGCAGTATTGATGAAATGAATGCAAGTAGTAAACTGGTGTATGCTTCAGGGACTGACATTGTAAATGAAACACCGTGCAGTGTAATGAGTGAAGAGACAACTACATCGTCCGGAGCAGATATGGTGGAGATTTGTGAAGGTTCTCAGCCATCCGCAGAGGTGTGTGTACAGCAATATGCAGGACAGTCTCATACCACCGCAGGTGTGTCTGCAGGACAGTCTCATACCACCGCAGGTGTGTCTGCAGGACAGCGTGAAACCACCGCAGGTGTGTCTGCAGGACAGTGTGATGCCAGTGCAGGTGTGTCTGCAGGACAGTCTCATACCACCGCAGGTGTGTCTGCAGGACAGTGTGATGCCACCGCAGGTGTGTCTGCAGGACAGTGTGATGCCACCGCAGGTGTGTCTGTAGGACAGTCTCATACCACCGCATGTGTGTCTGCAGATCAATCAGGAGTCAGTAAGCCTGCTGATGAGGAAAGGTCAGGCACTCATCCCTCTGCTGACCGTCCACAATTCAACAGACTATTCTCCAATGTCACAAAACCAGCTCCCCCTCCACCACAGAGGAGAAACGCTGTCAGGATTAAGTACACAGGGCCAGAAGAGAACATTCCCTCCAGACTGTACATTGGGAAGAGTCTCCTAAAGGACTTTATGAAGTTTAAAGCCTCTGAGGTGTACGCTCTGATCCATATCCCCTCCAGCAGAATCTACGACATCAGCTTTAAGCTGCAATATGACTTGGATGCATTCTGGAGTATATATAATGACACAAGGGGACAGTCAATCTGGGAGTATCTCCAGGTGATCCAGCTGTCCAAGCCTCAGGTGGTGAGGGCCACCATATTGTTCCAGTCTGAGGTGGTGGCGCTGGCAGATCTGGAGCACTGGCTGAGTAGGCAATGTATGATCATGAACTATCCAGAAAAAATCTATGATGAGGAGGGAATCTGGAATGGTGGATACACTGTAAAGATCCAATTAGAGCGAGCCAATGGTGTGACCAGACATCTACCGCACTCCTTCTATCTAGGCTCAGAGAGAGGAATATGCTATTACCCTGGTCAGCCTCGTCTATGTCATAGGTGTGGGGGCAGGCACCTCGCTTTCAACTGCTCTCGAGTCAAGTGTTCATTATGTGGAGAGTTTGGACATTCAAAAAGCGATTGTAGAGGACCCGTCATCTGTAACCTGTGCTTAGGTGCAGGTCATACATTCCGGGAGTGTCCACATGCAGAACATAATAAAGGAGGTGATGATATCGGCATAGAGCCCATGGAGGAAGGTAAAGAGGACGTCGCCGCAAGAGCAGATACAGCCCCAGAATCCAACACTCCTAATACTAATGTAGTGCAAAGTACCAGTGACCCTGCTTTAGAGACTGATAACTCACCTGCTGCACTACAAGTACCAGCAAAGGGAGAGATGCATGGTCCTCCCACTGCAGTACAAGTACCAGCCACCGAGAATGCATCTGATGGAAAAGGAAAAATCCTTGCTGTAAGAAGTGAAATATCCCCTGTTGTACTACAAGCACCAGCTATTGAAGAGAAACCTCATGAAAAGAAGAAAATATCCAGTAAACCTGTTGCCAAATCACCTAAACAGCAGCCATGTAAGGCTACAGAACCCTCCGACCGAGCCGCAAGGCCCAGACGCCCCACTGTGGATGAAGAGGGGTTCCAGGCGGTTAAAAGAAAGAATAAAACTGCAGATCCTGCTAGAAAAGTCACCGCAGCAAAGAAAACCCCGGATCAGCCGATGCTGGCCATAACCTCCGGACAGTATGGAGTGCTGGGAGAAGAATCAGAGAAATCAGAAAAAGAATGCATCTCCTTACATAACTCTGATGATGACCTTCAGGAAGAGGAACCTCAACCATCAGTGTCCACCAAAAGATGGGGCTCTGCAGGTGACAGCAGCGGATGGAGGAGGAAAAGCAAGAAAGATCAGTGACTTAGATGAGTTTGAGAGTCTGCTCTATAAATGTGAACAGTGTAAAGACTAAGAGCAGGAGGCAGGCAATCTACCAGCGGCAGTCAGAGGAGAGCAGGAGGCAGGCGATCTACCAGCGGCTGTCAGAGGAGAGCAGGAGGCAGGCGATCTACCAGCGGCTGTCAGAGGAGAGATCTGATGTCTTCTGCTTACAGGAGACCTACCTGAAGAGTAATGCTGATGTGTATGCAGCCAGGAGGGACTGGAGACATGGAGCATCATTCTGGTCCTTTGGATTGGAGAGAAATGATGGTGTGGGAATTCTCTTCAATAAGAAGGACGTAGAGGTGGAGAGGGTCCTGGAGATCAGTCCAGGCCGGTGCCTGATGCTGGACTTTATACTGGACACTATATATTATAGAGTTATTAATATCTATGCTCCTCAGACTAGAAAGGAGAGGAGGGAGTTGTTGCAGCTGATGAAGCCGTATTGTTTTACATCTCGGGTGTTTATAATGTGCCGGGATTTTAATAGTGTCTCCAGTAATGTAGATAGAACCAGTAGGCACAAACAACTGAGGTATGATGAGAACTTCCTCAATACTCTGGTCCAGCAGGCTCATTTATTTGACCCCTATGGCTCCCAATATGCTAAGAGATCTTACACCTATCATAAGGGAGATAATGCCAGCAGAATAGATCGTATCTATATTAAGAAAGGCATGAAGTGCACCAAGTATAGGATCAGCCCCATAGAGTTCTCTGACCATTGTATAGTGAGTGTCACGCTGGGTCAGGATGGGACCGGGGTCTGCGGTCAGGGATACTGGAAGATGAACAGTTCGCTGCTGCAGGATCCACAGTTTATTGAGGCCTTCACTACCTTCTATAATGAACGGAGGACCACCCAATGTATGTGTGATGATACGGCAGAGTGGTGGGAGTGCATGAAAGGGGACATCAAGCAGTTTATGATTAGAGCTGCTAGGAGACGCAGTAATGTGGAGTATATGAGGTATTCTATGCTGAGACGACAGCTGAGTCGCTTGTATGGTCGGATGAATGGTGGGGAGAAGGTGGACGGAGCGAGCATCAGCCAGATAAAGCAGAAGATGAAGGAGCTGCAGTATGATCGCTTCAAGTCTCTTAAAGCTGAGGGACAGTTTGATAATTGGAGGGTTTACACCCCGAACCCTTTTATTGCCTGTAAGAATAGGGTTAGTAAGAAGCTTATGACTGGGCTATTAGATGAGAACGGCACGGAGCAGTCAGAGCAGAAGAAACTCCAACAGATCATTGGAGATTATTATGGGAATCTTTTCCAAGGGGGGCAGATTAGGGAGGATGATATTAAATGCTATCTGAAGAGTGCAACTCTGCCCAAATTAGACCCAGTGCAAGCAGAATGCATGAGTGTGTCCATAACTGAGGAGGAAGTGAAAAGAGGCATTGACTCCTTAAAGCCCAAGAAGAGTCCGGGGTTGGATGGCCTGACCAGCGAGTTCTATAAAGAGTTCAGAGACTTATTAGCTCCAGACTTGGTGCAGGTTTATAATGATTGCCTCTCTGCAGGGAAGATGCTGGACTCTCACTGTAAATCTGTGTTGGTTCTTTTGGCAAAAAAGGGAAATTTAAAAGACATTAAAAACTGGCGCCCACTGTCTCTGCTAAATACGGATTATAAAATCTTGGCCAAGATCTTGTATTATAGGCTAAGTGATGTGGCAGATGAACTAATTATTGCTAATCAGACATGTGGCGTGAAAGGCCGAACAATAGAGGACTCACTACTACTGGTGAGAGAAGCCATAACCTATATGAAGCAGCATGGGGAAGGGGCGTATGTGGTTGGCTTAGACCAGAGTAAGGCCTTTGATAGAGTTCATCATGGCTACTTGTATCAGGTGTTGTTGGAGTACGGCCTTCCGGTGCGCTTTGTACAATGGCTGCAGGTTCTCTATAAGGGAGCGGTAAGCCAACCTCTGATTAATGGTCACCTAGGAGATCCCTTCAGGATTATGTCAGGGGTGAGGCAGGGTTGTCCTCTCAGTCCACTATTATATGTCTTTAGTCTGGACCCATTCCTGAGAAAGCTACAGGCTGATGGGGATTTACAGGGGTTGAGGTGTCATCTCCATGGGAAAGTGGAAGTTATAAAGTTTAGTGCTTATGCGGATGATGTGACACTTCTGGTGACTTCTGCAGATGATTGTGCAGCACTTGAGCAGGACATAGCAGAATTTTCCAGAGTCTCAAATTCGGTGGTGAACATGGAGAAGAGCGAGGCATTGTGGTTAGGGAGAGATAGCGAAGTCTTTTCGGTGCCCTTCAGGAAAGTTCAGGATAAAATTACAATTTTGGGAGTTGTGTTTGGAAAAGTAGATGAAGGGAAGGTGAATTGGGAGGAGAGGCTAGCGGTGTGTGAGCAGTAGGAGCAGAGCTGGAAGCATTGGAGGCTGACATACCAGGAGAAGGTTGGCCTTATAAGAAGATTCCTGCTTCCACTCTTTTTGTACATCTCAGTGGTGTTTCCAGTGCCAGATAGTCTGCGGCCTAGACTAACCAATGTCTTCTTCAACTTCTTGTATGGTAGTAGGGTGAGCATAGTCAAGAGGAGCATTGCCTATCTCCCCCATAGGGAGGGAGGACTCTCCATGCCTTGTCCAGAATTATTCTTAAACTTGATGTTTTTGATGAGAAATTTCTCATTCTGTAAAAATTCGGTGCAGAAACCATGGTGCTATCTGTTCAGGAGCCAGATCCAGCAATTTGTATCTGTATGGTCGGTAGGTGATGCCATTAAGAGGATCTCGGGACGTATTAAGAACAACGTGTCTTGGTACGGAGTACATGTCATCAGTAAGATCATTAAGTGGAGGATTTTGTATGATGAGGTCAGATTGTCCAGCAGGAAGGAGATCTATGACAAATTGTTGAGATCTCATTTCAGTGTCCAGATACAGCTGAGGGGGGCGCCACATTTAGATGTGAAACAGACTGCACAAATCTTACAGGATTTTAGAGTGCCGACACACATGAGGGATGTGGCATGGCTGGCATTTCATGGGAAGATGTATGTCAGAGACAATTTGAAATGTCGCAATGTAACAAATAGATCTTGTCCTAGAGAAGAGTGTGGTCAGTGTGTAGAGACTATGGAGCATCTTCTTTTAGACTGTCCATTTAGTATCCAGGTATGGGAGGCCGTGTCCCTGGCCCTGCAGTTACCCCAACTGAGAAGGCAGCCATATTGCCAAGTAGTGTATGGAGACTTCCTGCCTCAGCTTAGTGAATATAACAGAAGTACTCTATATGTGATAAATGTGGTGACCGTGTACCATCTGTGGGGTGCAAGATGCTGCCTGGTCATCAATAAGGAAGTCAATTCCTGTAATAATGTCATGAAGAACATCATTGAAAGTCTGAAAACAGTATATAAGAAAGACCTAGAAAACAATGTACATAGTATAAACTGGAGGAGGATCCGGGTACCAACTTCTGTGCGGTTGGTCTGAAGTTTATTTTGTTCTGTTTTTCTGCTTTGGTTTTTGTTTTCGTTGTTGATTCGTATGTTTCCCTCTTATGATTTTACTGTAAATATATTGTAATAATTTTGTTACAAGTTTTAAATAAAAAGATCATTATAGTAGTTTAATACTGCCCCCTATGTAGAAGAATAGAAGTTCTTATATTAGGGGGCAGTTGTTATAATTAGATATTTTACTTTCCTCAGATGTAGTATAACAAGGACATAATCAGTTTGCTTCTCCAGCTTCTATCATCAATACTTTGACATCTGCTGGCATTTATGATCTCCATTAATATAACAATCCCATTTCTAGTGACACTGTACGTTCCCCGGATTCTTTCTACTATTATTATGGAAGTTACCTCTGAGTGGGCTGGAGTCCTGGCCGCTATATAAGGTGCCTGGAGACCCCGGAATGGGTTAACCCTCCGCACAGCTGCACAAATTAGTGTTGACTTCTCCTCCAGGTTCGCAGTTAATGTTACATATTAAGGATACAGGAAATATGTTTTTGGTTTATTATTTACAGTGATCACTTATGTAGTAAATCCCAACCGTATGTGGCTGGACGCGGCTCTCGCTGCGCTGTGTGTGATGAGCAGAAGGCGATGAGCCGTATCCTACGGGATGTATTAGGATACTGGGAAATAGGAGGAAGCAGAGGAAACCGATGGGAAAGTCTTGTGCCTAATATGATTAGCGCTGGAGCTGCGGACGCATTACGGAGACGTGTCCTATTATGACAAGTAGACGCTCCGTGCATCTATTGCAGAGAACAGTGACTAGTAGATTGTAAGCTCTTTGGGGTAAACTACGCTCCCCGTTCTCTCAGTAGACGTTCAAGCTCTGTTCACACCTCCACCGATCTCCGTTATGTCACAGTGTGATCCGCGGCCGTATTCTGGTTATACGGATCGGAACCTCACAATCCTGAGTAATTATCATTTAACAAAGAGATCCATCCTGTGACTAGTGCGAGCGGAGCCAAGAGACTGCGGGCAGTCAGGGATAATGATGGCCGCCAGATGCCCATCCCAGCGACACAATCAGGATATCTATTCCACCTCTTACACATCATCCATACTGCCTGTCAGCCATCCAGAGCTGCTCTTACACTTCTGTGCATCCTCTTCCTCGTGTTCATCTCCTCTTACACAATTACAACTCCTCTCAAACATCCATACCTCCCCTTACACCCCAATGCCTCCCCTTACACTGCCAATGCCTCCCCTTACACTGCCAATGCCTCCCCTTACACCCCAATGCCTCCCCTTACACTGCCAATGCCTCCCCTTACACCCCAATGCCTCCCCTTACACCCCAATGCTTCCCCTTACACCCCAATGCCTCCCCTTACACCCCAATGCTTCCCCTTACACCCCAATGCCTCCCCTTACACCCCAATGCCTCCCCTTACACTGCCAATGCCTCCCCCTACACTGCCAATGCCTCCCCTTACACCCCAATGCATCCCCTTACACCCCAATGCTTCCCCTTACACCCCAATGCCTCCCCTTACACCCCAATGCCTCCCCTTACACCCCAATGCCTCCCCTTACACATCCATATATTCTCTTATACCTCCATATTTCCTTTAACACATCAGTCTCACATCCATACCCCCGTACACTCCAATACCTCCTTCTATACAACCATACATCCCCTTACACTTTACCTCCTCTGACACATCCCTGTCTTCTCCTATGCATTCCGACCTCCTCTTACACTTCCACACCTCTTCTCACACATTTATACTTCCTCTCCTGCCATATCTCCACTAATACATCCATGCACACATCCTCACATACCTACACACATTCTCACATACCTACACACATTCTCACATACATACACACATTCTCACATACATACACACATTCTCACATACCTACACACATCCTCACATACCTACACACATCCTCACATACCTACACACATCCTCACATACCTACACACATCCTCACATACCTACACACATCCTCACATACCTACACACATTCTCACATACATACACACATCCTCACATACATACACACATCCTCACATACATACACATCCTCACATACATACACACATTCTCACATACATACACACATCCTCACATACATACACACATCCTCACATACATACACACATCCTCACATACATACACACATTCTCACATACATACACACATTCTCACATACATACACACATTCTCACACACATACACACATCCTCACATACATACACACATCCTCACATACATATACACATCCATCACCCGCTCTTGCGCTGCCATACCTTTTATAACACTTTCATACCTCCTCTTTTATACATTTCTATCTTCTCTTCTGCATCTATACTTCTTCTGATACATTTGTTCCTACTCTTACACATTTATGTCCATTCGTTTGACCTTACTAGACATACAGGCATAGTTCCAGATGATGACGATGATGATGGCGATTATAGTAGTTGTACTACTTATTGATTAACCCCGTGTGCTCCTTGCATTCTGTTTTGCTGACATTTCTGCGCCACACTTTCAGGGCGCTGGGATTGGTGTTCGCTGAGGATACGGCTCCACCATGTGCACTCTGACCCCTGACCCTGATAACCAGGGCAGCGTGGTCCCACAGGGACTGTGCGAAGGTCTGCGCCGGATTACAGGCTGTGAGGCCTGATTGTTCTCATGGAAAAACAAAAAGCTAAAAATAAAAGGCCGGCGGCAAAAAACACAGAAAGTGACGACACCTGAGAGCCAAAAAGTATCATCTGGCTGTAATGTGTGAAGCCATATCTATCAGATCTGCCCCCGAACCAGCGCTCCGTCCTGGGGGGACACAATCGTCAGCGTGTCTTCTGTTTATGTCCCATTTCTTAGAAAATTAAGAATCAGTTATCGGCTACTTTTGGCGCACTCCGTCGCCCCGGATCTGTTCGCAGTTTATCAGGCCGCGTACTCGTGAAATGTGAGTGCGTGGGGGTTAACGATCTCTATGGCTAACTTCACACGGTCGAAGGCGAAGTGCGGCCGTGAATCCCCCCTTATATCGCGCTCCCACCATACGAATTCCCCGCAGATGTGCGGCGCCTCGCATCACTTCAGGGATGTAGCGATCCTCCGGTCCGGCTGTCCGCCATGGCGGAGGATTGCAGACATTTTGAGTCTCGCAACGCACAAATCTCGCACAATTTTCTCGCCCGTCTGAAGGAAGCCTAAAGGTCCCTCCACAGCGGCACGTTCCTGTACGTTCCACACGTGCGAGAAATGTACAAACCCGCGCATTTTAGGCAAACGTTTACGTTTTTAACCCCTTAAGGACGCTGCCCTTTTTTTTCATTGTCAGTCTTTCCTCCTCACTCGCCACACGAGGGCTTTTTTGTGGGACAAGTTGTATTTTCAGGGTTGATATTTAACGTATCCGGAGACTTTTATACATTTTAGGTGGAGTGAAATTTTTAAAGACCTCTGAATGCCGCCATCTGGGGGGCTTCCTTCTACTGCATCAAAAATCACTTGACAATTTTCTTGGAGACGGCGTGACCAGAAATGCGCAATTCTGGTGTTTTTTTTTTTTTTCTGACGATGTTCCCCGTGGGGCATAAATGATGTTTATTATCATTAATATGGGAAAAGCCGCTCTATATAAGCCCCGCACACCCAGGATGTGAATGTACACCCTATGGTGTTAAGGGGTAAAATTATATGTGCGGTCTACGTTTTCATCCATTTTGATCCGTTTTTATAATCACGGCCTTCGCTGGTGACTCTTTTTTTTCCCAAGTTTTGTAGTCTAGCAGGGTTTTCCTGATCACAAAAATCGTCCATGTGAAGATTGCGGCCGTGTACCGCCGTACGCTATCATACATTATATTTATGGGAATCCGCCCCCAAAGTGCACAGAAGCGTCTGCCGGGCTGCATGTAGTCAGACTTGTATAATTGGACTATGTTTAACCCATTATAGCCTGTGGGTCTGGGAAATGCTCTGTTTTCATCCATTCTTGGCCCTTCTGGACGGCCCGTTACCGCTGCACCTCTGCGGATTCAGGTCATGATGTGGAATGTGAAATCCGTAACGACGTCTATTTGTTGTGGAAATTTCACTGCATTTCATTCATTCAATGTAAGTGACATCACCACAAATCACATGCGGGCGTAAATGGGGATTTGGGTGAGAAAATATTCCGTTTTTTGTAAAAGTAGTTTCACTCTCAACATCTATGGCCCCAGAAGCTCACAATCTAATCCCCCCAGGGCCATTGTGTCTAAGAGAAACAGAAAGACTCCAGCGGGCAAAAGAGCGCAAAACTTGTATCACTGAGCAGCGGGAAAACATCCTCCTGGTCAGATGGAGCCAGATTTATGTGCTGATGGGAGGTCAGAATTTGGTACAAGCAGCATGAATCGCTGACCCCTTCCTGTCAGCCGGTCAGAACATATCAGCACCGCTATCTAATCTGCAGCTTCCTGTCCGCAGGGGCCGGTATTCCTGCAGAACGGTTTCATCACAGAGTGGGATCTTCACCCCGATGAACTGCTGCGGATCTGAAGGGCGAAGGAGTCCAACGCAACTAGATGGGGGTAATAAAGGGGCCGATCAGAGTAATTTATCTTTTGTGCCCTCCGCCTCATCCTGTGTTACACGTCATTGTGAACCTGCCAGCGGTCAGCAATCATTGTTTCCAATTAGCAGTAAGTGCAGTTGGGATAGATGACATCATCAGTAGAAGCGTGCAATCACTGGACGGGTTAATCCTCGTTTTATCTCTTAACTACACTGCCTGAAATATGGACTTCTGGTTAATATCACAACACAATGCAAAACCCTGCAGGAGCGGACTGCACCGCCGCCAGCTGAGGAGCTGTGTGTGATACAATGTAGCAATGTGGTGTGATACAATGTAGCAATGTGGTGTGATACAATGTAGCAATGTGGTGTGTGATACAATGTAGCAATGTGGTGTGTGATACAATGTAGCAATGTGGTGTGTGATACAATGTAGCAATGTGATGCGTGATACAATGTAGCAATGTGGTGTGTGTGAGATACAATGTAGCAATGTGGTGTGTGATACAATGTAGCAATGTGGTGTGTGTGTGTGTGTGTGATACAATGTAGCAATGTGGTGTGTGATACAATGTAGCAATGTGGTGTGTGATACAATGTAGCAATGTGGTGTGTGATACAATTCAGCAATGTGGTGTGTGACACAATGTAGCAATGTGATGTGTGTGTGTGCGTGTGATACGATGTAGCAATGTGGTGTGTGATACAATGTAGCAATGTGATGTGTGATACAATGTAGCAATGTGGTGTGTGATACACTGTAGCAATGTGGTGTGTGTGTGATACAATGTAGCAATGTGATGTGTGATGCAATGTGATGTGTGATACAATGTAGCAATGTGGTGTGTGATACAATGTAGCAATGTGATGTGTGTGTGTGTGTGTGTGTGATACAATGTAGCAATGTGGTGTGTGATACAATTCAGCAATGTGGTGTGTGACACAATGTAGCAATGTGATGTGTGTGTGTGTGTGTGTGTGTGTGTGTGTGTGTGTGTGTGGTACAATGTAGCAATGTGATGTGTGTGTGTGTGTGTGATACGATGTAGCAATGTGGTGTGTGATACAATGTAGCAATGTGGTGTGTGATACAATGTAGCAATGTGGTGTGTGATACAATGTAGCAATGTGATGTGTGATACAATGTAGCAATGTGGTGTGTGATACAATGTAGCAATGTGGTGTGTGATACAATGTACCAATGTGATGTGTGATACAATGTAGCAATGTGGTGTGTGATACAATGTAGCAATGTGGTGTGTGATACAATGTAGCAATGTGGTGTGTGAGATACAATGTAGCAATGTGATGTGTGATACAATGTAGCAATGTGATGTGTGATACAATGTAGCAATGTGGTGTGTGATACAATGTAGCAATGTGGTGTGTGTGTGTGTGTGTGTGTGATACAATGTAGCAATGTGGTGTGTGATACAATGTAGCAATGTGATGTGTGATACAATGTAGCAATGTGGTGTGTGATACAATGTAGCAATGTGGTGTGTGATACAATGTAGCAATGTGATGTGTGATACAATGTAGCAATGTGATGTGTGATACAATGTAGCAATGTGGTGTGTGATACAATGTAGCAATGTGGTGTGTGAGATACAATGTAGCAATGTGATGTGTGATACAATGTAGCAATGTGATGTGTGATACAATGTAGCAATGTGGTGTGTGATACAATTCAGCAATGTGGTGTGTGACACAATGTAGCAATGTGGTGTGTGTGTGTGTTATACAATGTAGCAATGTGGTGTGTGATACAATGTAGCAATGTGGTGTGTGTGTGTGTGTGTGATACAATGTAGCAATGTGATGTGTGGTACAATTCAGCAATGTGATGTGTGATCCAATGTAGCAATGTGATGTGTCTGTGTGTGTGTGTGTGTGTGTGTGTGTGTGTGTGTGTGTGTGTGTGTGGTACAATGTAGCAATGTGATGTGTGTGTGTGATACAATGTAGCAATGTGGTGTGTGGTACAATGTAGCAATGTGGTGTGTGATACAATGTAGCAATGTGATGTGTGATACAATGTGGTGTGTGATACAATGTAGCAATGTGGTGTGCGATACAATGTATCAATGTGATGTGTGTGTGTCTGATACAGTGTAATGTGACAGTGTAATAATATGTGTGATATGATACCGATGGCTATTGGTGTGTTCTTATAAGTTGTATGCGGTATTCATGCATCACCCCGGATGAAGCATTGGCGAAATGCACGTTACATGTGGGGAGTATCCATCTGTGCCCAGATTCCCATGCCCTTTCTGAATGGTGATATATGTGAGCTCTTCTTATTCTATTATATTAGATGGCATTCCTAGATCCGTTACATGTTTCTACTTGTTGGCACTTTGCTCTGGTAGTAGATGGATTTCCCATCTTTCGCCTCCCTGTTTTTGCATACTTTGGCATGTACAGATTTTTCTATGTATCCTGCGTCCTATAGTGCAATAACAATAGTGTACTTGAATAGGACGCCATGGATGCGCTATATGATGGTACGGTGTACGGGCCCCTGGGGACCCCGGAACATGGATATTAGTTTGGTGTTGTGGCCCCTGTTGCCGTGTAGCATGTGAGAACCAGGAATCCGCCTTCTGTGTCTCTCTCTGCCCCACGAGACCACTGCTAGGACTGAAGTAAGGAAAGCGCGCTGGAAGTGGCCCCTCCTACTACGACGGCGCAGATCATCCAGGAACTCATCCGCCGCCGTCTGCAGGAGATTCAGGTACCGATGCGCGGTGAGAGTCCCTGGAATGACCACCGATCACACGACGGCTCTATGCATGCATCGTAGCGGAGGAGACCACCGTGGGATCACTTTCCTTACTTCAGTCCTAGCAGCAAACTTGGACTTTGCAATTGGACTTGACTTTCTATCTCCTACAGGGGCTACAATACCAAACTGAAATCCATGTTCTGGGGCCCCAAGGGGCCCGTGCACTGTACCATCATGTAGCGCATCCATGGCTTCCTATTCCAGTACGCTATTGTTATTGCGCTGTAGGACCCAGTGTGAGATACGGCGCCGGCTGTTTCACTGCATAATGTATAACAAGGTGAAGTGTGTGATACAACATGACTATTTGGAGTGTCAGTGATACAATGTGGCCTGTGAGCGCTGCTCTCTGATGTCTCCAGGGTCCTACACTCCACTACTTCATCTTTTCATCTCTTCATATCAGCAGGACTTGTATGGGGGCACATAATGAGTGAGACCACCAGGCTGTGTGCAGGGCTGTCAGTCTCAGTTCTGCATCACTGACTCCGGGGTGGAGGGTCTTTGGTGTCCTGATCATTAACACCTCAACCTTCACACCGCCTGGAATTTACACTCTATTCACTGCACAAGGGTCACATTCATGTCACCCTACAGTAAATGTCATGATGGAGGATTTACTGGAGCAATATACATTACTAACGTGATATTACAGGGTCATCACCTCCTGGAGACCATGGCATAGGTTATAGCAGCCCCTCATGTGTGTCTCTACAGAACTAATATCAACCCATACCCAGATCTTACCAGCCTCCATAGAACTCATATTAGCCAATACAAAGGACACGTCAGCCCCTAACGAAATCATATCAACCCCTACAAAGCTCCTAGCAGCCCCCACAGAGATAATATCAGTCCCTAGAGAGGGCATATCAGCCTCTAAAAAGCTCATATCAGTTCCTACATATCAGCCATATCATCTTCTAGAAAGCTCCTATGTCCCACAGAGGTCTCAGCCCCTTAGAGGTTATATTGTCCTGTAGCTCCCACAGAGATCATATCAGCCCTTACAGACGTCATATCAGCCTCTGCAGAGTTTGTATCAGCCCCTATGGAGGTCATATCAGCCCCTAAAGAGATCATGCCAGTCCATACAGAAGCTCTACTACTGCATACAAAGGTCATATCAGCCCCCCAAAGTCATTTCTGCCCACTACACTTGTGGTTTTGTTGATTTACTATGAAGCCGCTATTTGACTCCCCGCTGCTCCCCTAATCCACGGAGGCTGATGGTGGGGTGGGCCACGCACAGGACACTTCTTATTACCAGCCTGCTCTAGGATTGCCCTGCATTTGGGAAGGGGTGCCGCCTGAGGCAGAGAGCTCATCTCACCTCCTAGCTAGGGCGCCTCTGCTGTACAACCTGCGCCGCGCAGCGGTCTCACTAAATCTGCTCTAGTGCCCCCATGTGGCCCTGTGAACATCTTCACCATCAATGTTCCTTATAGCAGGAGGGGTCGCTAGATAGGAATCGCCCCTAGAGGCCTTTTTCAAGATTTTGGGCCTTGGGACCATGATGCTTTGCAGTTGCCGATTCTCTCCCTCGTCTAGATGAGCAGCTCAGTGCACACTTCTCGTCATTAACCCCTTGTGAGCCTCATTTTCCATTTTTAGTGCTTCCCCTGAGTTCCTGCTCAGCGGTGACAGAAGAATTGAGCGCAGACAATGGCGCACATCATCACCGATGCCTCAGGATTTCCATATCTGTAATTAAGGCCACTCCGCTTCCTGTGGATCCCTCCGAACGGGACAGACCATAACCTGCGCTGCGAGCATGGAGCCGAGCCCGGGAATTGTTATCGTCCCGAGAGCGACATGAACCTGCGCGGACCCGGCCTGTCAGCACCTCACATTTCCACTGGGCGTGATGGGCTCTGGCAGCGGCGGTCGGGGCTGTGAGGGAAGCGAAGCTCCGTCTCCATCATTATCGCTCGGACAGTGCGGAAGCCGAGTGACAGCTTGTTGTGTAAATAATGCGTTAGATACGGCCGAGGTTCCCGCGAGGTGTGACAGCGCCGTCCAGATTCTGGAGCGCTCCCTGGAAAATCCATTAAAAAAATCTGAAAAAAATTATCTGAGCCCAAAACCGTGTGAAATAAGGACACGAAATAGTAATGATAACGCCGCACATTAGTGACTGACGGGAGGGAGCGAATGGGGAGAATCTACGAGAGCAGGGATGATAATGTAGCAGAACCTCAGACGTCATGAGGAGCAAAGGAGGGCAGAACATCCTTATTCCTATGTAGTCTGCGACCTCTCACAAGATGAGGACCCCCGGCCCTGAAATACTCTGCGCTGCTGGAGGACCCGGCGACTTCCACTGGATAAGGCCGGTGTTGGAGGAGCGCATTACGGGCGCTCTGTATCTGCATCTGTAATATGGATGTGTGACCTGACCATGGCGCTTATTGACCAGAACCCAAGACCTACGATGCTCAGAGTCCGGGTCAGTAAGCCCCATGGTCAGGCTAAAGCACGCATACGTATTATGGATGCAGAAATGCGCTCATCTGAAACCGGCCTTATACAGTGGAAGGAGCCGGGTCCTCCAGCAAAGAATAAAATGGGGCCACGTTGTGGAGCTGATTAACATGCTTCCAAACCCCTGGCACCAACTCTCCGCTACCTAATCTCCTGTTCACAGGCCCCACCTCCTGCTTCACCTGGATGTCTGTATACACCTGGTCACAGGCCCCACCTCCTGCTTCACCTGGATGTTTCTACAAACCTGGTCACAGGCTCCGATCCTGCTTCATCTCGATGTCTGTATACACCTTGTCACAGGCCCCGCCTTTTGCCTGACCTGGATGTCAGTATACGCCTGGTCACAGGCCCCACCTCCTGCTTCACCTGGATGTCTGTATGCACCTGGTCTCAAGCCCCGCCTCCTTCACCTGGATGTATGCACCTAGTCACAGGCCCTGCCTTCTGCTTCACCTGGATGTCTCTATACACCTGGTCACAGGCCCGCCTCCTGCTTCACCTGGATGTCTGTATACACCTGGTCACAGGCCCCACCTCCTGCTTCACCTGGATGTTTGTATACACCTGGTCACAGGCCCCGCCTCCTGCTTCACCTGCATGTCTGTATACATCTGGTCACAGGCCCCACCTCCTGCTTCACCTGGATGTTTGTATGCCTCTAGTCATAGGTCCCGCCTCCTGCTTCACCTGGATGTATGCACCTGCTCACAGCTCCCGCCTCCTGCTTCACCTGAATTTCTATTCATGAACTGTTTTTTTCTAAAAATTTACAAAAAACAAAAATCATCAGAAAATTTCCAACTTTTCAGATTTTTATTTACTTTTCCCCAAATGCTGCCACATCAGCCCGGAACACACAATATCCAGTGCACTGCTGTCAGGAGACGCACACGCTGAAGGTAATGTGCGCTGGGCCCACGCCAGAAACTCACAGGAGATAAATATGCAAAAGCCAAAAACATGAGTTCACTGATATCAGCGACCACCCGCTCATAATACCAGAGGCCAGAGCCATAATTAAGGCTTTAGCCTCTCGTCTCCACCGCTGCCTTACTCCATTACAGATACTGCTGTGCGGAGACGTCATTGACCAGCCCAGGAGACCGCTCCAAGGACGGATCTGGGGGGTAACATATGTTACCAATAACCTACTAACACACAGAAGTGGGGCGCTGCCAGCTGTTATGGTTATGTTCTCTCCACATTAAAGGGACATTAACCTCAAAAACTGCAGCCAAATAAGAAAATTAATATGGAAATGAATGGCAGAGAGCCTGCAATACCGATTCGCACCACTGCACAGTGTACAGCGCTGTGCTAGTTATAGTGGCTCCAGCAAAGAGCTGATTGCAGTGACAGGCAGACCTTCATCTATCTCTTATTGATTATCTATCCTGAGGATAAGCCAACAATAAGAAATTCCTGGAAACGCCCTCTAAAGTGTGCATGTCATGTCAGGTGACTTGTCAGAATAAGCTGCCATGTGTACATGAGAAATAACACTGCTATGCGACTTGCATCCTGCAGCTATCATCTGTTTCCTCTCTGCAGGCTGTATCTCTAATTCGCAGTCTTCCTTGAACTGATAGGTGGTGACCATATATTGTACACATAGAAAAGAGGAGGTCCTGCTCCCACTATCTCTCCCACAAACAGCACACACATGGAAGAGGAGATCCTGCTCCCCTACCTCCATCTCTCCTATATACTACACACATGGAAGAGGAGATCCTGCTCCCCTACCTCCATCTCTCCCATACACAACACACACATAGAAGAGATCCTACTCCCCTATTACTATGTCTCTCATACACTGTACACACAGAGAGAAGAGGAGGTCCTGCTCCCACTATCTCTATCTCTACCACAAACAGCACACACATGGAAGAGGAGGTCCTGCTCCCACTATCTCTATCTCTACCACAAACAGCACACACATGGAAGAGGAGATCCTACTCCCCTATTACTATGTCTCTCATAGACTGTACACACAGAGAGAAGAGGAGATCCTGCTCCCCTGCCTCTTTACCGCACCCTCAGTAGCAGAATCACCATGGAGGACATTAAGCTGTAGTCCTGAGATGTGTAGCGGTGAATCCAGCACTAACCTTAGATAACCTACTAAAAGAAAGGTCTTGATGTTTGTCTCTCTCACTCTCCAGCTTCTTCCTCTTCCCCTTCACATCTCCATAGAAGTCTATGGGCAGCCGTAACCTGATCCCTCAGTGATCTGATAATCCATCTCAAGACGGATTTTGGCAGTGAATTAAATGAGTGATCGGTGCAGAAGCAGAGAGGAGGAGTTGCTGCCGACACTTGGAGAAGGAAGTATTGTTTACTACTAACGTATTATATATTACAAGGTTTCTTGTCCTCTTCATTGATGAAGTGTTTGTTAACACAACCGGATCTATTTAATCGTTCAGCTGAGGTTTTGTTACAATTGTATCCAGACGTCTAATTCTCCATTTCTGAAGCTCATTTTTGTAGATGACTCTTTAGTAAGATGTTTTGCCCAGTGGCCGCCGTGTGATAACATCCGCTCTCCGGGGGTCATATCGCTTCTGTTGTCTCATATCTGCACTCATCTCACAATTAACACGGCGCGCTTTCCGTTTGGAATCAGTACAAAGTTGCTGCCTGGTTTTTGGCTGTGAACGCTATTTTCGCTCATTATGAAATAACACTGATTTCTCCCCAAGATCCTTTTTGCTGCCTGTGATTCCCAGAAACCATGAGAGTATTCCCCCTTCAGCTTTGATCTGCGGGGTCTCCCGGCGCCGCGCGTCACCCACCACAAATGTCAATATTTTCAATTCCTTTCTGTTATGGCCCCTACAAACCAGGTGTCTGTTTGCAGAATTGTTGGGGAAGGGGATCAGATCTATCATTACACGGAGGTGACAGCAGGGAGCAGTGTTCATTGTCAGTGCGCTCAGCAAGAGCTCAGCTTTAACTCTTCACTTACCAACGAGAAACTGCAATGTAAGCGTATGTTCACATGGCAGAAGCTGACGCGGATTTAATGCACAGATTCCTAAAGCTGTCGCAGAGATCCACAGGCGCGCCGCTAGCTTGTGCTGAGAATTCAAACAAGGTTTAGCCCTGTCAACGGGCCCCATCCATGTGTGGGAATGTATCATCTAGTAGATTACGTTGTATGACTTTGTATCAATCTACATATTACATTGTATCACTGTGTATCTATTACTTTACATCATTGTATATATTATACTGTATGGTTTCAGTCACATGAGTGTATATCGGCCGTGCTTTCACGGCCAGCCGACATACGCTGCCCATCTGATGCATTGGTTTACAATGTATCAGTTCAGATGGGCGGTGTAAAAGTGCCAAGATAGCGCATACGGTGCGCATTTCGGCCGGATGCTTTTACACTGGCCAGGAAAGATAGTTCCTGAATAGAGATGAGCGAGCACGCTCGGACAAAGCAGTTACGCGAGCGAGCATCTCTCTTCTCGAGTAACTGCTTTACTAGCCCGAGCAGGCTCGGAGGGAGGGGGGGGGGCAGGGGGTGAGCGCGGGGGGGGGGGAGTGAGAGAGATCTCTCTCTCTACCCCCCGCTAACACCCGCTGCCCCCCGCTCACCCCCGCCGCCTTACCCGAGCCTGCTCAGACCAGTATGCAGTTACTCAAGAAGAGAGATGCTCGCTCGAGTAACTGCTTTGTCCGAGCGTGCTCGCTCATCTCTATTCAGAAGCTATCTTCCCGGCCGGAATACGACAGCGACTCCCATAGATTCCTTTGGGAGCCTATGGTAGCTGGTGGGAGAAGGGAGGTGGGAGGGAGTTTAGCAGTGTAACTGCTAAACTCCCACCCCCTTCCCTCCTCCTCTCCGCCCCTTGCCAGCTGTTTGCAATAGGAGGGGGAGGGATCTAGCTACTAAGCTCCCTTCCTGTCCCACCCCCTCCCATTGCTGGCAGCCGACAAGGGGCGGAAGCTTACACAATAGCTCCCGCCCCGGCCCCTTCCCATGCCGAAAACAAGAGAGAAGGCAGAAAGGGAGTCGCAGTTTAGCAGAGCTAAACTGTCTACCTCTCACCGAACAGCAATCCAGGCTCGGCGTATATGCGCCAGATCTGGGCCGTCTGAACAGGCGCACAAACTGTAGATTTGTGCACCAATTGACACGATTTTTAGTCGCGCTGTGGCCATGGCACGGCCAACCGAAAATCGCTACGCTCGTGTGAAAGAGCCCTATCACTGTGTATGCCTTTTCATTACTGTATCTAATCACTACAGAAGAATTCGCCTGGAATTGTGTTTCGATTGCAGAGTCATATCCATCGCACACACGTAGCAAAGTTTAACTTGACACTTTGTTACATAAACTGCAGCACAGAACATTTTCTGGTCTTTTCAATGGCTTTTGTAGCGTTAATATAAGATAACTTGTTGCTGCAAGTAATTAGTGTTGCTACATCTTGTAGATGCTGATTGGAGGTCGTGTTCCCATGTATCCATCCATGTTCATATTACAATGTATCATTGTGTTTAAGGGCTTCTTCAGTGTATGTGCAAATACACTCAGCTCAGCGCAATGTATTCGCACAGCGAACGAGGTTGATTTGCACACATTGGCGCATAGTACTGTACGTTTTGTGCATGCAGGGACTGTTCACAGGCGCACACAACACCCCCGGCCCTGATTTAAAGGGCTATTCAGCCTAATGAGGTCCCTTTGGGCACAAATAAACAAGAAAATAAAGCAGGTCGTATTTAGTTACACGTGCGCAAAAGAAGGAATTGAGGACGAACCCATTGAAATAAATGGGTTACATTCTCTGTGTTTTGCGCACAGTTTTTTAGTGTATCTGAAGAAGCGCTTCGTATCATTGAATCTATTCCATCATGTCAGCATTTACTACATTGTATCATTGTAGCGCTCACATTGTATCAGCGCACAGCTGACAACTACTGCTGGATGGGCTGATGCAGGAAGGGTTGGCAATGAACTCCCTTCATGTTGGGCTGAATACAATTAGGCTCATTATAGTGATGTGTAAATAGGAGCTAATTGTTTGCTGTTCCCTGCTGGGGTGGAGCTCCGGCTCACATCAGTTATTCCATATCGATAGAATCTTCCGGTAACACGAGTGTACGCCACTCACGACTCTACTTGTGAGGTCTATTCCCTGACGACGTGGCGGGGTCAGAGCGGAGAAATCTGACAATTCATTCACACACTGCAGGGAAATAATAAACTCCCTGACTGCTGCCAAATGATCCAGGCAAACAAGGGTTAACAGCATTGTGTGGCCCGCCACAGATTAGGACCGGTCAGCCAACAAAATATTATTCATCACTCTATGCAATCGCTACAATCGTAATCGCCTGGGTTTGATCACAGCGTGGCATCTGTCGTACGCCTGTAGCGATGTTTAACTTGACACTTTGTTACATAAACTGCCGCAGAAAACCTTTTCGGGTCTTTTCAATGGCTTTTGTTGTGTTAATATAGGATAGATTGTAGCAAGTCATTAGTGTTTGGTAAATGTTGCTACATTGTTGCTTTTCACATGTGTCCATTCATCCGTTTTTTTTCCTCTCCGACATTGCAGTGAGGGAAACTGATGCAAAAACTGGTGACGAGGTTTTGTATCGAATCAATGGCATCACATGACTCACTGCGCGGACAGTCATACCCGCTGCTGGCATAAAACAACCAAAGTATGTAAACTCCGCCTTAGGAGATATTTGGCGTATGGCAGTGATGTGATGCAATGCGTTTTACCTGCAAAATATATCTCGTTCGCAGCTGAAATCCCAGGATTTCAAGTGTGATATTGGTCCGAATTTCTTATATCGCCCTCACCTGTGTGACTCCAGCCTTAAGGTACAGACACACAGTCGCCCTCCTGCTCTTCGCTGACCTGCGCTATTCTCGAACATCGACTAGCAGTCTGAGTTTAAAAAAAGGCCGCATGCGTACAACCCTTCAAGTGAATAGGCGCTCCTTACGTTTGACCAAACTCAGACCAATATTGCGGTTGTAAAATTGTGATGTTCACTGCGAACCTGCTCTATGTTGTGCACATTTGCGTATGAAGGACCCCATAGAAATCTATGAGGGTTGTACAAATCTGCACGCAATACGCAAGGGGATGCGTGAAATGGAGCGTAAAACCGTGGGGTAAAATGCATAGACACACTTGTGTGAATGCGCCCTAAGGCTTCTGGGGCGCGACACGCATCGCACAGCACACGGCCTGCGCTACATATTTTGCACGGACACTGGAGAAAATATTCACACGGGCAGAGGAATGACGTGAAATAAATTATCTGCAATCTGTTAATTAATGGAGCCTGTGATTGCCCCTCCCGGGGCCTCGGGCGCCTCTGTTCTGCCATCCGGCACCAGCGATCGCGCTGGCAGCTAATTGCCAGTAGGTAATAAAGCAGAAAATAGAAAGAAGATGAAATCAATGAGTCTTATAATTTCCATTAATGACTGGTTATCTGCCCACACTGGCGCTGCCCGCCCTGGTATGTGAGGGTCACCCAGCCAATGCCACCTTCATTAACCAACTCCTCAGGCGACCTCAGCGTCTGCTTGGATCACTGCAACCTGCGCAGGAACCCAAATAAAGCAAGAAATTCCAAGTGTAATTCTGCCCTGAGTAAATATTGCGCAGGATTTACGAGGACGGATTTACGCATCCAGATAACTTATTACTTGGGAGAGAGAAAGCATCCTCAATGATGAGAGAACGCGGTCAGAACTCACAGAGGAACCGCTGGAGCGGGATGACCTATAGCATACCTCGCACATCACTAGAAATGTCCTATACTTTACACAGTGTCGCCCCCTGGTGAGTAATATAATGTGCATGAGCGGGGGATGGGAGCTGACAACTGCTATGAGCTCCCTTTATAGAGAATGTTGTATAAACCTTTATGTTAAACATTTTAAAGAATTAATCAGGATTTTTTTTATTTTTGATGCTGTGGGCTATAATTATAATTATCCTAATAGCCTGCAGTTCCCGCACTGACCACTAGGACTAATAGTCTGACACAGTTCACCTCCCCTCCCTGCACACTGACTACCAAACCTAATACTAGTCTGACACCTTCCTGTTCTGTAGAGGAAACTTCTCAGCCAGGATCACACTGAGAGGTGACACCTATATATAGATAACACAGGATCCACCATTCACAATAGTCACAGCTCACCTCCTCCCCTCCCTGTACAGACAGGATTACACTGAGAGGTAACACCTATATATAGATAACACAGGACCCACCATTCACAATAGTCACAGCTCACCTCCTCCCCTCCCTGTACAGACAGGATTACACTGAGAGGTGACACCTATATATAGATAGCACAGGACTCACCATTCACAATAGTCACAGCTCACCTCCTCCCCTCCCTGCGCACTGACCACTAAGCCTAATAATAGTCTGACACTTCCTGTTCTGTAGAGAAAACATCTTGTGATACAGGGGAGGGGGGTGGGGGTGGGGGAATTGAGGCTCTAGTACTAGTACCGTAAGATGTGATACGGGGGGGCATTAAGGCTGTAGACGTTGGCATTCCCGATGGTTCCATACTTGTTCTACTATTGATAAATCTGGTGACCGGGCAGTCATGGAAGTGTGATAATGTTGTGGGGGCTCCTGTGACCCCCTTGTGTGTGCGGCCGAGCATTATCCTACTGGAAGCCGCCATGAGAGGAACACATGTGGCTGCAGGATGTCCTGAACATATCGCTGAGCTGTCATTGTCCATCATACCACCACTAGTGGGGACCAGATGCTGCTCTCTACCGCTGGTCTGTAGGGGGTTTCCTGAGCCCGGTCACCTTGTGTGCCCCCATCCACTGGTCCCAACACCCCCTAACAGTCTGGTCAGATGCTCCTCTCTACTGGTGGTCTGTAGGGGGCGTCCTGAGCCCGGTCACCTTGTGTGCCCCCCATCCACTGGTCCCAACACCACCTAACAGTCTGGTCAGATGTTCCTCTCTACTGGTGGTCTGTAGGGGGCGTCCTGAGCCCGGTCACCTTGTGTGCCCCCATCCACTGGTCCCAACACCCCCTAACAGTCTGGTCAGACGTTCCTCTCTACTGGTGGTCTGTAGGGGGCGTCCTGAGCCGGTCACCTTGTGTGCCCCCATCCACTGGTCCCAACACCCCCTAACAGTCTGGTCAGATGCTCCTCTCTACTGGTGGTCTGTAGGGGGCGTCCTGAGCCCGGTCACCTTGTGTGCCCCCCATCCACTGGTCCCAACACCACCTAACAGTCTGGTCAGATGTTCCTCTCTACTGGTGGTCTGTAGGGGGCGTCCTGAGCCCGGTCACCTTGTGTGCCCCCATCCACTGGTCCCAACACCCCCTAACAGTCTGGTCAGACGTTCCTCTCTACTGGTGGTCTGTAGGGGGCGTCCTGAGCCCGGTCACCCTGTGTGCCCCATCCACTGGTCCCAACACCCCCTAACAGTCTGGTCAGATGTTCCTCTCTACTGGTGGTCTGTAGGGGGCGTCCTGAGCCCGGTCACCTTGTGTGCCCCCATCCACTGGTCCCAACACCACCTAACAGTCTGGTCAGATGTTCCTCTCTACTGGTGGTCTGTAGGGGGCGTCCTGAGCCCGGTCACCTTGTGTGCCCCCATCCACTGGTCCCAACACCCCCTAACAGTCTGGTCAGACGTTCCTCTCTACTGGTGATCTGTAGGGGGCGTCCTGAGCCCGGTCACCTTGTGTGCCCTCACACATCTACTGGTCCCAACACCCCCTAACAGTCTGGTCAGATGTTCCTCTCTACTGGTGGTCTGTAGGGGGCGTCCTGAGCCCGGTCACCTTGTGTGCCCCCCATCCACTGGTCCCAACACCACCTAACAGTCTGGTCAGATGTTCCTCTCTACTGGTGGTCTGTAGGGGGCGTCCTGAGCCCGGTCACCTTGTGTGCCCCCATCCACTGGTCCCAACACCCCCTAACAGTCTGGTCAGACGTTCCTCTCTACTGGTGGTCTGTAGGGGGCGTCCTGAGCCGGTCACCTTGTGTGCCCCCATCCACTGGTCCCAACACCCCCTAACAGTCTGGTCAGATGCTCCTCTCTACTGGTGGTCTGTAGGGGGCGTCCTGAGCCCGGTCACCTTGTGTGCCCCCCATCCACTGGTCCCAACACCACCTAACAGTCTGGTCAGATGTTCCTCTCTACTGGTGGTCTGTAGGGGGCGTCCTGAGCCCGGTCACCTTGTGTGCCCCCATCCACTGGTCCCAACACCCCCTAACAGTCTGGTCAGACGTTCCTCTCTACTGGTGGTCTGTAGGGGGCGTCCTGAGCCCGGTCACCCTGTGTGCCCCATCCACTGGTCCCAACACCCCCTAACAGTCTGGTCAGATGTTCCTCTCTACTGGTGGTCTGTAGGGGGCGTCCTGAGCCCGGTCACCTTGTGTGCCCCCATCCACTGGTCCCAACACCACCTAACAGTCTGGTCAGATGTTCCTCTCTACTGGTGGTCTGTAGGGGGCGTCCTGAGCCCGGTCACCTTGTGTGCCCCCATCCACTGGTCCCAACACCCCCTAACAGTCTGGTCAGACGTTCCTCTCTACTGGTGATCTGTAGGGGGCGTCCTGAGCCCGGTCACCTTGTGTGCCCTCACACATCTACTGGTCCCAACACCCCCTAACAGTCTGGTCAGATGTTCCTCTCTACTGGTGGTCTGTAGGGGGCGTCCTGAGCCCGGTCACCTTGTGTGCCCCCATCCACTGGTCCCAACACCACCTAACAGTCTGGTCAGATGTTCCTCTCTACTGGTGGTCTGTAGGGGGCGTCCTGAGCCCGGTCACCTTGTGTGCCCCCATCCACTGGTCCCAACACCCCCTAACAGTCTGGTCAGACGTTCCTCTCTACTGGTGATCTGTAGGGGGCGTCCTGAGCCCGGTCACCTTGTGTGCCCTCACACATCTACTGGTCCCAACACCCCCTAACAGTCTGGTCAGATGTTCCTCTCTACTGGTGGTCTGCAGGGGGCGTCCTGAGCCCGGTCACCTTGTGTGCCCCCCATCCACTGGTCCCAACACCACCTAACAGTCTGGTCAGATGTTCCTCTCTACTGGTGGTCTGTAGGGGGCGTCCTGAGCCCGGTCACCTTGTGTGCCCCCATCCACTGGTCCCAACACCCCCTAACAGTCTGGTCAGACGTTCCTCTCTACTGGTGATCTGTAGGGGGCGTCCTGAGCCCGGTCACCTTGTGTGCCCTCACACATCTACTGGTCCCAACACCCCCTAACAGTCTGGTCAGATGCTCCTCTCTACTGGTGGTCTGTAGGGGGCCGTCCTGAGCCCGGTCACCTTGTGTGCCCCCATCCACTGGTCCCAACACCTCCTAACAGTCTGGACAGAACGGCCCGGTGAGGGACAATTCCTCGCTACAACCATGCCGGAGTCTGCAGCAACACTATAACTTCTTCTGAGGGCGTTTTTTCTTTTTTTTAAATTGTGGTTTGTACCTTTTGAAGTGTCACTGTATGGCGACAGTATAATGAGGCGCTCTTGTGCTCGCAGGATAAAGATAACGTCTTTATTGCATCATGAACACCATAAGAATACATCCCGCCCCACTGAAAAAGGCGCGATTGTTGCTTTATCCCACTTGGCCTCATTAGAAATGTTGAAGCCTTCCAATGCAGTCTGTGGTAGAATAAATAGTACCACTGAAAAATACGGCGCGTCCCGCAAAAAACCAGCCGCCACGTAGATCCGTCAGAAAGTGGGAATACGGAACTGCAGAATGTGACGCAGCCGCATCAATGACCCTTGGTGATGAAAGGCTGTTGTGGGAGGAGCTTCCAGTCCTGTAATAAGCAGTAATTAGCGGTGATTACAATGTATTAATAGATACACATATCCGCTGACGGGGGATGAGGCTGATTTCTCACACTGCGGCCACAGCGAGGAGCACAGCCGGCCGTGACCGCGCTCCATCCATCCATCCATCCATATTTCTCCCTCCTCGGGGGGGCTCCAGGTGTTTCCCCCTAAAATCTGATCATTTCCCAGTAACGTCCTCAGCTCAGTCATTCTATGTACCTTTTATTAGGGCCAGCGCAGTGACAACCTCCATGGCCGCCTTCATAGCCCCCGCAGGAGTTGTCAGCCGAATCTTCCCACTGCGGTATTACATCCCCTACGGCGTAAACAGGCAGATGTGCCATTCAGGGGTCAGAAAAAGCTGGATGACAACCACTATGGCCATCACAAGTCCTGCCACAGCGGTTGTCAGAAGCAGTAAAATACTTCTAGAATGGATGAAAGGGTGACAGATAGCATCACGGGGAGCTGCAGAGTGACTGCGCCCAGCGAGCCGTGAAATGGCCATAAGGAGGAGGGCAGCGAGCAGGAATGCGGCTGCCTCCACTTCCCACCTTCTGTGGAAGTGACACATAATACAGGAGATAAGCAGCTGCCTGACGCCCCTTGTGACAGGTTCACCCTGCAAATGTGCCCCTAAAGTCATACCAACCCCTGAAAACTGCAGCCCCCTGAGTCGTCCTCTTGTGTGGGGTCTGTATATACTGATGATGGGAGACCACCTACCACTAGCGGCTCTCATTGCACTGCTCGGTAGGTTGCACCCAGCTTTCCACAGGCTCTGAATGGCATATTGTACCTCCCAACCATCTCGGATTCAGCAAGACCGTCCCGGATAATGAGGGTTGTACCGCCACAGTCTGTAAAGGGGGATAACCAGAGTCAGGGCCAGGGATCATGTCATCCTCCCCTACAGAGCACCATGTCCGGCCCTCCTGCGTGTCAGATGAACATGGTCTTACTGCTGCTGGGCGAAAGGCACTATTACAAAGTGGGACCATAGAGGGGGCACCATAATTAAGTAGGGCCATAAAGAGGGCATCAAAAGTTGGCTCTAGATTGGAGCCTCAGGTCAAGCAGCCACCGGCGTGAGGAGCAGTCAGAAGGGGGACATGACCAGGAGGCAGAGACTAGATACCTGTGATCAAGGAATAAGGCCGAGAGTCATGCCAGAGGACTGTCCACAAGCTGGATGGCTCAGTAGTAAGAGCTACCGACTGGAGTGCAGGAGGTCCCTGGATTGATTCCACAAAGAAAGTACTAAAAGTGAGTGGAACCACAGAGAGGGGATTAAAAAAAAAGTTAGAACCGCAGTTATAAGTAAGTGAGTCTACAAAGGGAGCACTATAAGTGAGTGGGGCCACAGATGAGTCCAGTCAGAGAATACATCACCTGTGATCACTGGAGGTAACTGCACTGTAATCACTATGACTGGAGGTAACTGCACTGTAATCACTATGACTGGAGGTAACTGCACTGTAATCACTATGACTGGAAGTAACTGCACTGTAATCACTATGACTGGAGGTAACTGCACTGTAATCACTATGACTGGAGGTAACTGCACTGTAATCACTATGACTGGAGGTAACTGCACTGTAATCACTATGACTGTGTAGAGCTGACCAGTATATGGTGACTGGCTTATTTAGAGGGACTCAGCTGTATTATTAAAGTTGTTTGCTTCGCCTGTCCTATGCAAATTATCACCTCTGCATACTTTCTCGCAGGGTACATTGCTCGTATGACCCCCTACATCATCTCCATAATGAGATAGTTTTTCCTAATAATCTGTGGCTTGGTGGAGCGTGATGTCACTGGCTGAGGGTCCCAGGGGGCTCAGTGGTCCTTCTGCCACACCAGTATTATAAATGGCACATGATAGGTTGGGGATCCTGGTACAGGTTTTGCCTTGTGGCTCAGTGTCACCTCTGGGTGTCGGGAACAGGTATGACTAGCACTAGGACCCAGGAGCGACTCCTCAGAACCTATAGATGTGATTGCTCCTATAGAACGCCGAGAGGGATATGTTATTATTTATCTCCGGCAGATAATAACCTGCCGCCTCCGCAGATGTCAGGAACTTCTTGCCTGTCGCATTCTCCAGACTACAGATCATGGGCTCGCAGGGAGCTGGCTCTTCAGACGTCATGTCCAGCTCTCCGAGAGACAGAACTTCCAAGGCTGCTCTTTGGTCTCGGCCCCCGCCGGCCACAACCCCCCCCCCCCCCAAATAAATGGTTGGATTTTGCAATCCCCTCTGCGGTGTTCCCAGGCGATCCGTCTGAACATTTCCTCTTCCACTGCCCGACAGCCAACTTCATCAGGAGCAGCGAGCTCAGTGGGAAAGTTTCGCCCCCAATCTTCTGACGCCTTCTGGGATGTCTTGTGGTCGCCTCAGAGTTGGGAAATTCACGGTCATTGGGATAATAGCTGCGGTGCTGCCGGCCGCCACTGTAACCATCACCAGCTGATGGCGCTTCATCATCCTACGAGGGAAATGTCAGAGACAATATATAGTCACATATATAATAGACTGGGGGAAACTTCATGATGCCAGGGAGATCTATAGAGGGTCAACCAGAGGAGAGCTGAAGAAATCAGCAGTTGTTACTCTTGGGTACAGGTGTCAGTAAGAAGTGTGCCCATCATGAGCCTCGGTACGGGTGACAGCAAGAAGTGTGCCCATCATGAGCCCCAGTACGGGTGTCAGTAAGAAGTGTGCCCACCATTAACCCTAGTATGGGTGTCAGTAAGAAATGTGCCCATCATGAGCCCTGGTACGGGTGTCAGTAAGAAGTGTACCCATCATGAGCCCCAGTACGGGTGTAAGTAAGAAGTGTGCCCATCATTAACCCTAGTAAGGGTGTCAGCAAGAAGTGTGCCCACCATGATCCCCGGTACAGGTGACAGCAAGAAGTGTGCCCATCATGAGCCCCAGTACGGGTGTCAGTAAGAAGTGTGCCCACCATGAGCCTCGGTACGGGTGTCAGTAAGAAGTGTGCCCATCATGAGCCTCGGTACGGGTGTCAGTAAGAAGTGTGCCCATCAGGAGCCCCGGTACACGTGACAGTAAGAAGTGTGCCCACCATGAGCCTCGGTACGGGTGACAGCAAGAAGTGTGCTCACAATGAGCCTCAGTACGGGTGACAGCAAGAAGTGTGCCCATCATGAGCCCCAGTATGGGTGACAGTAAGAAGTGTGCCCATCATGAGCCCCAGTATGGGTGACAGTAAGAAGTGTGCCCACCATGATCCCCGGTACAGGTGTAAGTAAGAAGTTTGCCCATCATGAGCCGCAGTACGGGTGACAGCAAGAAGTGTGCCCACCATGAGCCCTTGGAACAGGTGTCAGTAAGAAGTGTGCCCACTATGAGCTCCTGTATGGGTGTCAGCAAGAAGTGTGCCCATCATGAGCCCCTGTATGGGTGTCAGCAAGAAGTGTGCCCATCATGAGCCTCGGTACGGGTGTCAGCAAGAAGGGTGTCCACCATGAGCCTCAGTACGGGTGTCAGCAAGAAGTGTGCCCACCATGAGCCTCGGTACGGGTGTCAGCAAAAAGTGTGCCCACCATGAGCCTCAGTACGGGTGTCAGCAAGAAGTGTGCCCACCATGAGCCTCGGTACGGGTGTCAGCAAGAAGTGTGCCCACCATGAGCCTCGGTACGGGTGTCAGCAAGAAGTGTGCCCATCATGAGCCTCGGTACGGGTGTCAGCAAGAAGTGTGCCCACCATGAGCCTCAGTACAGGTGTCAGTAAGAAGTGTGCCCACCATGAGCCTCAGTACGGGTGTCAGCAAGAAGTGTGCCCACCATGAGCCTCAGTACAGGTGTCAGTAAGAAGTGTGCCCATCATGAGCCTCGGTACGGGTGTCAGAGAGAAGTGTGCCCACCATGAGCCTCAGTACAGGTGTCAGTAAGAAGTGTGCCCACCATGAGCCCTTGGAACAGGTGTTAGTAAGAAGTGTGCCCACCATGATCCCCGGTACAGGTGTCAGTAAGAAGTGTGCCCACCATGAGCCTCAGTACGGGTGTCAGCAAGAAGTGTGCCCACCATGAGCCTCGGTACGGGTGTCAGCAAAAAGTGTGCCCACCATGAGCCTCAGTACGGGTGTCAGCAAGAAGTGTGCCCACCCTGAGCCTCGGTACGGGTGTCAGCAAGAAGTGTGCCCACCATGAGCCTCGGTATGGGTGTCAGCAAGAAGTGTGCCCATCATGAGCCTCGGTACGGGTGTCAGCAAGAAGTGTGCCCACCATGAGCCTCAGTACAGGTGTCAGTAAGAAGTGTGCCCATCATGAGCCTCGGTGCGGGTGTCAGCAAGAAGTGTGCCCACCATGAGCCTCAGTACAGGTGTCAGTAAGAAGTGTGCCCACCATGAGCCTCGGTACAGGTGTCAGTAAGAAGTGTGCCCACCATGAGCCTCGGTACAGGTGTCAGTAAAAAGTGTGCCCATCATGATCCCCGGTACAGGTGTCAGTAAGAAGTGTGCCCACCATGTGCCCCGATACAGGTGTCAGTAAGAAGTGTGCCCAACATGTGCCCCGATACGGGTGTCAGTAAGAAGTGTGCCCACCATGAGCCCCGGTGGGCACACTTTGTGTTTAGGCTGAAGGCCCGAGCGAATGAGCGACCTGCGACATTGTGTGTCCGGGTGAACGATGTGCTACGTGTAACAGTACCGGAATACACGGCCGTCATCTGGTTTCTAAGTACCTTCATATGCAGAGACTTCCATCCAAGCGTCGTCACTTCTCTCCACCTGTCCTGGTGTCACACTTTCAGTTTCCACCAGTGTGTAAAGCCTAGACCCCGAACCATGTGGTCCTACGACCGCTACCCCATGTTATCGCAGCCCGGCTTGTAGGTGGCCTCATCTCTCCTTATGGAAATGTCGCATTCTGGATACAACGGATGGACGAACCGGAATGTACCATCCCAAAGATGGAACTGAACAATAATCTAACAATACTGAGCCACGGTTGACCCTTCACCTTCGATGGTCCAGGCACTATCTAAATTAAATCCCGCAACTCGTGTCAGTATTCACGGGTTTTGTGCAGATTTTCTCCACACCGTGTGGATGATTTTCAAAATCCCATCCACTTTGCTGCTACAGCTACTGTAAATACCGCAGCAAATCTGCCCCGTGTAGAAATAGTGTCCCCTATATTGGCCCCAGTAGTAATACTGACCCCTATTGTGGCCCCAGTAGTAATACTGACCCCTATTGTGGCCCCAGTAGTAATACTGACCCCTATTGTGGCCCCAGTAGTAATACTGACCCCTATTGTGGCCCCAGTAGTAATACTGACCCCTATTGTGGCCCCAGTAGTAGTAGTGTCCCCTATATTGGCCCCTGTAGTAATAGTGACCCCCATAGTGGCCCTAGTAAAAATAATAACGAATAGTAGCCCCAGTAATAATTAACCCCACAGCAACCCCAGTAGTAATATTAACCCCTCAGTAGCCCCAGTAGTAATATTAACCCCACAGTAGCCCCAGTAGTAATATTAACCCCTCAGTAGCCCCAGTAGTAATATTAACCCCTCAGTAGCCCCAGTAATAATAATAAGCCCACAGTAGCCCCAGTAATAATATTAACCCTCTCAGTAATATTAACCCCACAGTAGCCCCAGTAATAATATTAACCCTACAGTAACCCCAGTAATAATATTAACCCTCTCAGTAATATTACCTCCACAGTGGCCCCAGTAATAATTAACCCCACATTAGCTCCAGTAGTAATATTAATCCCCTCAGTAGTCCCAGTAACATTAGCCATATACTTACCACTTCCTTGCAGTCAGCTCCGATCCTCCTCTTCTCGGTGCTGATCTCAAGTGCACACTGACAGCAGTATGTGAGCCCGGACGTCAGCGTGTGCACTGGGATAAGCGCCGCCAGCAGCGCCGCTGCATGATTACCGGATGGGGAGCTGCAGCACCCCGGCCGGTAATCACTATCGTAGTGAGCAGCCAACGGCTAGACCCTCCGTCGGAGCCCCTGACTAATCGCTCGCGGAGCCCAGCTTGGGAACTGCTGGTCTAGAACAATGCAGTGATTTGGGCTGTGATGGGGTCACCCGACCAAAGAGTGACGGGTATCACTGCGACAGCAATCGTATACGGGGTCAGCAGCACAATGCTGAACTCAGCAGGGCAAGAGAGTGGATGCACAGTCTATAAAAGGGGCTTGATCCAAAAGGTCCAAAACCCCACGTATACGAAGAAAACGTGGCGGCATCAACGGTGCAAATCATGTGAGAGGAATAAAAAGAGATGATTTGACCGTTGATGCCGCCATGTTTTCTTCATATACGTGTTTCACTGCGACGGCACGCGGCCATTGAACTTGGCTTTGAAGAGGTTAGAACTACTTTGGTGTTCTGACAACCAGCAACTTGTACTACAGCTTCAATGAACTCAATGGCTGTGATGTGGCGGTGCTACACAGCGCTCTTTGGACACGTGACCCCCATTGCGAAGCCCCACACTAACAGCAGCTTCATGTCTCCTTATCCCACCTAACAGTAGATCCTCCCTGAGAGTGGCCACTTTGCTTCCATGTTATATTAGCATCTGCTTATCTTAATACTGTGGCAGCCCAGATAGATAAGCAGTTCCCTTGCTCCCTATGTTATAGCATGTGGCCTCCTTCTTCCCTATGTTATAGCACGTCGCCTTCTTGCTCCCTACGTTATAGCATGTGGCCTCCTTGCTCCCTATGTTAGAGCATGTGGCCTCCTTGCTCCCTATGTTATAGCATGTGGCCTCCTTCCCTATGTTATAGCACGTCGCCTTCTTGCTCCCTACGTTATAGCATGTGGCCTCCTTGATCCCTATGTTATAGCATGTGGTCCTCTTGCTCCCTATGTTATAGCATGTGGTCCTCTTGCTCCCTATGTTATAGCATGTGGTCCTCTTGCTCCCTATGTTATAGCATGTGGTCCTCTTGCTCCCTATGTTATAGCATGTGGTCCTCTTGCTCTCCACTCTTGTAAGTGACCTCCATTCTTCCAGTTTTACTGTTGGCCTCCTTACTCCCTATGTTTTAGAATGTGGTTCTTTTGCTCCCTATTTTATAGCATGTGGCCCACTTGCTCAATATGTTACAGCATGTGGCCTCCTTGCTCAATATGTTACAGCATGTGGTCCTCTTGCTCCCTATGTTATAACATATGGTCCTCTTGCTCCCTATGTTAAAGCATGTGGTGCTCTTGCTCCCTATGTTAGAGCATGTGGTCCTCTTGCTCCCTATGTTAGAGCATGTGGTCCTCTTGCTCCCTATGTTAGAGCATGTGGTCCTCTTGCTCCCTATGTGATAGCATGTGGTCCTCTTGCTCCCAATGTTATAACATGTGGTCCTCTTGCTCCCTATGTTATAACATGTGGTCCTCTTGCTACGTATATTATAACATGTGGTCCTCTTGCTCGCTATGTTATAACATGTGGTCCTCTTGCTCCCTATGTTATAGCATGTGGTCCTCTTGCTCCCTATGCTATAGCATGTGGTCCTCTTGCTCCCTATGTTATAGCATGTGGTCCTCCTGCTCTCTATGTTATAGCATCTGGTCCTTTTGCTCCCCACTATTGTAAGTAACCTCCATTCTTCCAGTTTCACTGTTGGCCTCCTTCCTCCCTATGTTATAGCATGTGGCCTCCTTCCTCCCTATGTTATCGCATGTGGTCCTCTTGCTCACTATGTTATAGCATGTGGCCTCCTTGCTCCCTATGTTATAGCATGTGGGCTCCTTGCTCCCTATGTTATAGCATTTGGCCTCCTTCCTCCCTATGTTATACCATGTGGTCCTCTGGTTCCCTATGTTATAGCATGTGGCCCGCTTGCTCCCTATGTTATAGCATGTCGCCCTCTTGCTCCCTATGTTATAGCATGTGGTCCTTTTGCTCCCCACTCTTGTAAGTGACCTCCATTCTTCCAGTCTCACTGTTGGCCTCCTTGCTCCCTATGTTATAGCATGTGGTCCTCTTGCTCCCTATGTTATAGCATGTGGCCCTCTTGCTCCCTATGTTATAGCATGTGGTCCTCTTGCTCCCTATCTTATAGCATGTGGTTCTCTTGCTCCCTATCTTATAGCATGTGGCCTCCTTCCACCCTAACTTATAGCATGTGGTCCTCTTGCTCCCTATGTTATAGCATGTGGTCCTCTTGCTCCCTATGTTATAGCATGTGGTCCTCTTGCTCCCTATCTTATAGCATGTGGTCCTCTTGCTCCCTATCTTATAGCATGTGGCCTCCTTCCTCCCTATCTTATAGCATGTGGTCCTCTTGCTCCCTATGTTATAGCACGTGGTCCTCTTTTTCTCTATGTTATAGCATGTGGTCCTCTTGCTCCCTATGTTATAACATGTGGTCTTCTTGCTCCCCACTCTTGTAATTGACCTCCATTTTACCAGTTTCACTGTTGGCCTCCTTGCTCCCTATGTTTTAGAATGTGGTCCTCTTGCTCCCTATGTTATAGCATGTGGCCTCCTTTCTCCCTATGTTATAGCATGTGGCCTCCTTTCTCCCTATGATATATCATGTGGCCTCCTTCCTCCCTATGTTATAACATGTGGTCCTCTTGCTCCCTATGTTATAGCATGTGGTCCTCTTGCTCCACAGGTTATAGCATGTGGCCCTCTTGCTCCCTATCTTATAGCATGTGGTCCCCTTACTAGCCACTCTTGTAAGTGACCTCCATTCTTCCAGTCTCACTGTTGGCCTCCTTGCTCCCTATGTTATAGCATGTGGTCCTCTTGCTCCCTATGTTATAGCATGTGGCCCTCTTGCTCCCTATGTTATAGCATGTGGTCCTCTTGCTCCCTATCTTATAGCATGTGGTTCTCTTGCTCCCTATCTTATAGCATGTGGCCTCCTTCCACCCTAACTTATAGCATGTGGTCCTCTTGCTCCCTATGTTATAGCATGTGGTCCTCTTGCTCCCTATGTTATAGCATGTGGTCCTCTTGCTCCCTATCTTATAGCATGTGGTCCTCTTGCTCCCTATCTTATAGCATGTGGCCTCCTTCCTCCCTATCTTATAGCATGTGGTCCTCTTGCTCCCTATGTTATAGCATGTGGTCCTCTTTTTCTCTATGTTATAGCATGTGGTCCTCTTGCTCCCTATGTTATAACGTGGTCTTCTTGCTCCCCACTCTTGTAAGTGACCTCCATTTTACCAGTTTCACTGTTGGCCTCCTTGCTCCCTATGTTTTAGAATGTGGTCCTCTTGCTCCCTATGTTATAGCATGTGGCCTCCTTTCTCCCTATGTTATAGCATGTGGCCTCCTTTCTCCCTATGATATATCATGTGGCCTCCTTCCTCCCTATGTTATAACATGTGGTCCTCTTGCTCCCTATGTTATAGCATGTGGTCCTCTTGCTCCACAGGTTATAGCATGTGGCCCTCTTGCTCCCTATCTTATAGCATGTGGTCCCCTTACTACCCACTCTTGTAAGTGACCTCCATTCTTCCAGTCTCACTGTTGGCCTCCTTGCTCCCTATGTTATAGCAAGTGGCCTCTTTGCTCCCTATGTTATAGCATGTGGCCCTCTTTCTCCCTCTATTATAGCATGTGGTCCCCTTGCTACCCAGTCTTGTAAGTGACCTCCATTCTTCCAGTCTCACTGTTGGCCTCCTTGCTCCCTATGTTATAGCAAGTGGCCTCTTTGCTCCCTATGTTATAGCATGTGGTCCTCTTGCTCCCTATGTTATAGCATGTGGTCCTCTTGCTCCCTATGTTATAGCATGTGGTCCTCTTGCTCCCTATGTTATAGCATGTGGTCCTCTGCTTCCCTATGTTATAGCATGTGGCCCTCTTGCTCCCTATGTTATAGCATGTGGCCTCCTTGCTCCCTATCTTATAGAATGTGGTCCTCTTGCTCCCCACTCTTGTAAGTGACCTCCATTCTTCCAGTCTCACTGTTGGCCTCCTTGCTCCCTATGTTATAGCATGTGGTTGTCTGGTTCCCTATGTTATAGCATGTGGTCCTTTTGCTCCCTATGTTATAGCATGTGGTCCTCTGGCTCCCTGTGTTATAGCATGTGGTCCTCTTGCTCCCTATCTTATAGCATGCGGTCCTCTGGCTCCCTGTGTTATAGCATGTGGTCCTCTTGCTCCCTATGTTATAGCATGTAGCCTCCTTGCTCCCTATCTTATAGCATGTGGTCCTCTTGCTCCCCACTCTTGTAAGTGACCTCCATTCTTCCAGTCTCACTGTTGGCCTCCTTGCTCCCTATGTTATAGCATGTGGTTGTCTGGTTCCCTATGTTATAGCATGTGGTCCTTTTGCTCCCTATGTTATAGCATGTGGTCCTCTGGCTCCCTGTGTTATAGCATGTGGTCCTCTTGCTCCCTATGTTATAGCATGTGGTCCTCTTGCTCCCCACTCTTGTAAGTGGCCTCCATTCTTCCAGTCTCACTGTTGGCCTCCTTGCTCCCTATGTTATAGCATGTGGTCCTCTTGCTCCCTATGTTATAGCATGTGGTCCTCTTGCTCTCTATGTTATAGCATGTGGTCCTCTTGCTCCCTATGTTATAGCATGTGGCCTCCTTGCTCCCTATCTTATAGCATGTGGTCCTCTTGCTCCCCACTCTTGTAAGTGGCCTCCATTCTTCCAGTCTCACTGTTGGCCTCCTTGCTCCCTATGTTATGTCCTCCTCGCCTCCCTTCTTGCAGCCTCTGCACTTTCCCCACAAGCTCTGCGGTGATGATAAAAGTGCAGGATGAGACATTTCCCAGAGTCTCCCGT